>NW_018743902.1:0-53929 GCF_001683475.1 Chenopodium quinoa | reverse complement strand
AAAGTAAAATACATTCTACAAAGCTAATTGAATCAAATGAAAGTCAAACACATTCAAACAAAGCCTTTTAAATCAAATGAAAGTCAAACACATTCAAAAAAAAGATTTTTAATTTAAATGAAAGTCAAACACATTCAAACAAAGCTATATAAATCAAATGAAAGTGAAACGCATTCTACAAAGCAAATTGATCTAAATGAAATTCCAACACATTCAAACAACGCTATTTGAATCAAATGACAGTCAAACACATTCTACAAAGCTAATTGAATCAATTGAAAGTCAAACACAATCAAAACAAAGCTATTTAAATCAAATGAAAGTCAAATACATTCTACAAAGCTAACTGAATCAAATGAAAGTCAAACACATTCAAACAAAGCTTATTGAATCAAATGACAGTCAAATACATTCTACAAAGCAAATTGAATCAAAATGAAAGTCAAACACAGTCAAACAAAGTTATTTGATTCAAATGAAAGTCTAATACATTCTACAAAGCTAATTGAATCAAATGAAAGTCAAACACATTCAAACAAAGCTGTTTGAATCAAATGAGAGTCAAATATATTCAAACAAAGCTAATTAAATAAAATAAAATTAAAATACATTCTACAAAGCTAATTGAATCAAATGAAAGTAAAACACATTCAAACAAAGCCTTTTAAATCAAATGAAAGTCAAAACACATTCAAAAAAAGCTTTTTAATTTAAATGAAAGTCAAAACACATTCAAACAAAGCTATATAAATCAAATAAAAGTGAAATGCATTCTACAAAGCAAATTGAATTAAATGAAATTCAAACACATTCAAACAAAGCTATTTGTATTAAATAACAGTAAAATACATTCTACAAAGCTAATTAAATCAATTGAAAGTCAAACACATTCAAACAAAGCTATTTGAATCAAATGAAAGTCAAATACAATCTACAAAGCTAATTGAATCAAATGAAAGTCAAACACATTCAAACAAAGCTAATTGAATCAAATGAAAGTCAAACACATTCAAACAAAGCTATTTTAATTAAATGAATGTCAAATACATTCTACAAAGCTAATTGAATCAAATGAAAGTCAAACACATTCAAACAAAGCTATTTGAAGAAAATGAAATTCAAATACATTCTACAAAGCAAATTGAAACAAATGAAAGTCAAACACAGTCAAACAAAGTTATTTGACTCAAATGAAAGTCAAATACATTCTACAAAGCTAATTGAATCAAATGCAAGTCAAACACATTCAAACAAAACTATTTGAATCAAATGAAAGTCAAATACGTTTTACAAAGCTAACTGTATCAAATGAAAGTCAAACGCAATCAAATAAAGCTATTTGAGTCAAATGAAAGTCAAACACATTCAAACAAAGTTGTTTAAATTAAATGAAAATGAAATGTATTCTACAAAGCTAATTGAATCAAATGAAAGTTAAACACATTCAAACAAAGCTATTTGAATCAAATGAGAGTCAAATACATTCTACAAAGCTAATTGAATCAAATGAAAGTCAAGCACATTCAAACAAAGCTATTTTAATCGAATGAAAGTCAATTACATTCTATAAAGCAAATTGAATCAAATGAAAGTCAAACACAGTCAAACAAAAGTATTTGATTCAAATGAAAGTCAAATACATTCTACAAAGCTAATTGAATAAAATGAAAGTCAAACACATTCAAACAAAGCTGTTTGAATCAAATGAGAGTCAAATATATTTAAACAAAGCTAATAAAATAAAATAAAAGTAAAATATATTCTACAAAGCTAATTGAATCAAATGAAAGTCAAACACATTTAAACAAAGCCTTTTAAATCAAATGAAAGTCAAACACATTCAAAAAAAGCTTTTTAATTTAAATGAAAGTCAAACACATTCAAACAAAGCTATATAAATCAAATGAAAGTGAAATGCATTCTACAAAGCAAATTCAATTAAATGAAATTCAAACACATTCAAACAAAGCTATTTGTATTAAATGACAGTAAAATACATTCTACAAAGCTAATTAATTCAATTGAAAGTCAAACACATTCAAACAAAGCTATTTGAATCAAATGAAAGTCAAATACATTCTACAAAGCTAATTAAATCAAATGAAAGCCAAACACATTCAAACAAAGCTAATTGAATCAAATGAAAGTCAAACACATTCAAACAAAGCCATTTTAATTAAATGAATGTCAAATACATTCTACAAAGCTAATTGAATCAAATGAAAGTCAAACACATTCAACCAAAGCTATTTGAAGAAAATGAAAGTCAAATACATTCTACAAAGCAAATTGAAACAAATGAAAGTCAAACACAGTCAAACAAAGTTATTTGACTCAAATGAAAGTCAAATACATTCTACAAAGCTAAATGAATCAAATGCAAGTCAAACACATTAAAAAAAAACTATTTGAATCAAATGAAAGTCAAATACGTTTTACAAAGCTAACTGTATCAAATGAAAGTCAAACGAAATCAAATAAAGCTATTTGAGTCAAATGAAAGTCAAACACATTCAAACAAAGTTGTTTAAATTAAATGAAAGTGAAATGTATTCTACAAAGCTAATTGAATCAAATGAAAATTAAACACATTCAAACAAAGCTATTTGAATCAAATGAGAGTCAAATACATTCTACAAAGCTAATTGAATCAAATGAAAGTCAAGCACATTCAAACAAAGCTATTTTAATCGAATGAAAGTCAATTACATTCTACAAAGCAAATTTAATCAAATGAAAGTCAAACACATTCAAACAAAGCTATTTGAATCAAATCAAAGTCAAACACATTCAAACAAAGCTATTTGAATCAAATGAGAGTCAAATACATTCAAACAAAGCAAATTAAATCAAATAAAAGTAAAATACATTCTACAAAGCTAATTGAATCAAATGAAAGTCAAACACATTCAAACAAAGCTAATTGTATTAACTGAAAGTCAAATACATTCAACAAAGCGAATTGAATCAAATGAAAGTAAAACACATTCAAACAAAGCTAATTGAATCAAATGAAAGTCAAACACATTCAAACAAAGATTTTGTATTAAATGAAAGTCAAATACATTCTACAAAGCTAATTGAATCAAATGAAAGTCAAACACATTCAAATAAAGCTATTTGAATCAAATGAAAGTCAAATACATTCTACAAAGCTAATTGAATCAAATGAAAGTCAAACACATTCAAACAAAGCTATTTGAATCAATTGAAAGTCAAATACATTCTACAAAGCTAATTGAATCAAATGAAAGTCAAACACATTCAAACAAAGCTAATAGAGTCAAATGAAAGTCAAACACATTCAAACAAAGCTATTTTAATTAAATGAATGTCAAATACATTCTACAAAGCTAATTGAATCAAATGAAAGTCAAACACATTCAAACAAAGCTATTTGAAGAAAATTAAAGTCAAATACATTCTACAAAGCAAATTGAAACAAATGAAAATCAAACACAGTCAAACAACGTTATTTGACTCAAATGAAAGTCAAATACATTCTACAAAGCTAATTGAATCAAATGAAAGTCAAACACATTCAAATAAAGCTATTTGAATCAAATGAAAGTCAAATACGTTCTACAAAGCTAACTGTATCAAATGAGAGTCAAACGCAATCAAATAAAGCTATTTAAGTCAAATGAAAGTTAAACACATTCAAACAAAGTTGTTTAAATTAAATGAAAGTGAAATGTATTCTACAAAGCTAATTGAATCAAATGAAAGTTAAACGCATTCAAACAAAGCTATTTGAGTCAAATGAGAGTCAAATACATTCTACAAAGCTAATTGAATCAAATGAAAGTCAAACACATTCAAACAAAGCTAATTGAATCAAATGACAATCAAATACATTCAACAAAGCTAATTGAATCAAATGAAAGTCAAGCACATTCAAACAAAGCTATTTTAATCGAATGAAAGTCAAGTACATTCTACAAAGCTAATTGAATCAAATGAAAGTCAAACACATTCAAATAAAGCTATTTCAATCAAATGAAAGTCAAATACATCCTACAAAGCTAATTGAATCAAATGAAAGTCAAACACATTCAAACAAAGCTAATTGAATCAAATGACAATCAAACACATTCAAACAAAGCTAATTGAATCAAATGAAAGTCAAGCACATTCAAACAAAGCTATTTTAATCGAATGAAAGTCAAGTACATTCTACAAAGCTAATTGAATCAAATGAAAGTCAAACACATTCAAATAAAGCTATTTCAATTAAATGAAAGTCAAATACATCCTACAAAGCTAATTGAATCAAATGAAAGTCAAACACATTCAAACAAAGTTATTTGAATCAAGTGAGAGTCAAATAAATTTAAACAAAGCTAATTAAATCAAATAAAAGTAAAATACATTCTACAAAGCTAATTGAATCAAATGAAAGTCAAACACATTCAAACAAAGCCTTTTAAATCAAATGAAAGCCAAACACATTCAAAAAAAACTTTTTAATTTAAATGAAATTCAAACACATTTAAACAAAGCTATATAAATCTAATGAAAGTGAAATGCATTCTACAAAGCAAATTGAATAAAATGAAATTCAAACACATTCAAACAAAGCTATTTGAATCAAATTACAGTCAAACACTTTCTACAAAGCTAATTGAATCAATTGAAAGTCAAACACATTCAAACAAAGCTATTTGAATCAGATGAAAGTGAAATACATTCTACAAAGCAAATTGAATCAAATGAAAGTCAAACACATTCAAACAAAGCTTATTGAATCAAATGAAAATCAAACACATTCAAACAAAGCTATTTTAATTAAATGAATGTCAAATACATTCTACAAAGCTAATTGAATCAAAAGAAAGTCAAACACATTCAACCAAAGCTATTTGAAGAAAATGAAAGTCAAATACATTCTACAAAGCAAATTGAATCAAATGAAAGTCAAACACAGTCAAACAAAGTTATTTGATTCAAATGAAAGTCAAATACATTCTACTAAGCTAATTGAATCAAATGAAAGTCAAACACATTCAAACATAGCTATTTGAATCAAGTGACAGTCAAATACATTTTACAAAGCTAGTTGAATCAAATGAAAGTCAAACACATTCAAACAAAGCTAATTGAATCAAATGAAAGTCAAACACATTCAAACAAAGCTATTTTAATTAAATGAATGTCAAATACATTCTACAAAGCTAATTGAATCAAATGAAAGTCAAACACATTCAAACAAAGCTATTTGAAGAAAATGAAAGTCAAATACATTCTACAAAGAAAATTGAATCAAATGAAAGTCAAACACAGTCAAACAAAGTTATTTGATTCAAATGAAAGTCAAATACATTCTACAAAGCTAATTGAATCAAATGAAAGTCAAACACATTCAAACAAAGCTGTTTGAATCAAATGAGAGTCAAATAAATTCAAACAAAGCTAATTAAATAAAATAAAAGTAAAATACATTCTACAAAGCTAATTGAATCAAATGAAAGTCAAACACATTCAAACAAAGCCTTTTCAATCAAATGAAAGTCAAACACATTCAAAAAAAAGCTTTTTAATTTAAATGAAAGTCAAACACATTCAAACAAAGCTATATAAATCAAATGAAAGTGAAATGCTTTCCAACGCAAATTGAAATAAATGAAATTCAAACACATTCAAACAAAGCTATTTGAATCAAATGACAGTAAAATACATTCTACAAAGCTAATTGAATCAATTGAAAGTCAAACACATTCAAACAAAGCTATTTAAATCAAATGAAAGTCAAATACATTCTACAAAGCTAATTGAATCAAATGAAAGTCAAACACATTCAAACAAAGCTAATGGAATCAAATGAAAGTCAAACACATTCAAACAAAGCTATTTTAATTAAATGAATGTCAAATACATTCTACAAAGCTAATTGAATCAAATGAAAGTGAAACACATTCAAACAAAGCTATTTGAAGAAAATGAAAGTCAAATACATTCTACAAAGCTAATTGAATAAAATGAAAGTCAAACACATTAAAACAAAGCTATTTGAAGAAAATGAAAGTCAAATACATTCTACAAAGCAAATTGAATCAAATGAAAGTCAAACACAGTCAAACAAAGTTATTTAATTCAAATGAAAGTCAAATACATTCTACAAAGCTAATTGAATCAAATGAAAGTCAAACACATTCAAACAAAGCTAATTAAATCAAATAAAAGTCAAATACATTCTACAAAGCAAATTGATTCATATAAAAGTCAAACACATTCAAACAAAAGCTAATTGAATTAAATGGAAGCCAAATACATTTTACAAAGCTAATTGAATTAAATAAGCTAATTCAAAATAAGGTAATCGAATTAAATTATAGTCAAACACATTCAAAATAAGCTAATATAATTAAATTAAAGTCAATCACATTCAAACAAAGTTTTCGAACCAAGTGAAAGTCATATACATTCCACAAAGCTAATTGAATCAAATGAAAGTCAAATACATTCTACTAAGCTAATTGAATCAAATGAAAGTCAAACACATTCAAACAAAGATTTCGAATCAAATGAAAGTAAAGTACATTCTACAAAGCTAATTGAATCAAATGAAAGTCAAACACATTCAAATAAAGCTATTTCAATCAAATGAAAGTCAAATACATTCTACAAAGCTAATTGAATCAAATAAAAGTAAAACACATTCAAACAAAGCTATTTGAATCAAATGAGAGTCAAACACGTTCAAACAAAGCTAATTAAATCAAATAAAAGTCAAATACATTCTACAAAGCTAATTGAATCAAATAAAAGTCAAACACTTTCAAACAAAGCCTTTTAAATCAAATAAAAGACAAACACATTCAAAAAAAGCTTTTTAATTTAAATGAAAGTCAAACACATTCAAACAAAGCTATATAAATCAAATGAAAGTGAAATGCAATCTACAATGCAAATTGAATCAAATGAAATTCAATCACATTCAAACAAAGCTATTTGAATCAAATGAAAGTCAAATACATTCTACAAAGCTAATTGAATCAAATGAAACTCAAACACATTCAAACAAAGCTATTTGAATCAAATGAGAGTCAAACACGTTCAAACAAAGCTAATTAAATCAAATAAAAGTCAAATACATTCTACAAAGCTAATTGAATCAAATGAAAGTCAAAAACATTCAAACAAAGCTATTTGAATCAATGAAAGTCAAATACATTCTACTAATCTAATTGGATCAAATGCAAGTCAAACACATTCAAACAAAGCTATTTGAATCAAATGAAAGTCAAATACGTTCTACAAAGCTAATTGAATCAAATAAAAGTGAAACACATTCAAACAAAGCTATTTGAATTAAATGAGAGTCAAAAACATTCAAACAAAGCTAATTAAATCAAATAAAAGTCAAATACATTCAACAAAGCTAATTGAATCAAATGAAAATCAAACACATTTAAACAAAGCTAATTGAATCAAATGAAAGTCAAGCACATTCAAACAAAGTTATTTTAATCGAATGAAAGTCAATTACATTCTACAAAGCTAATTGAATCAAATGAAAGTCAAACACATTCAAACAAAGCTATTTGAATCAAATGAAAGTCAAACACATTCAAACAAAGCTATTTGAATCAAATGAGAGTCAAATACATTAAAACAAAGCTAATTAAATCAAATAAAAGTCTAAGACATTCTACAAAGCTAATTGAATTAAATTAAAGTCAAACACAATCAAACAAAGCTAATTGAATCAAATGAAAGTCAAACACATTCAAACAAAGATTTCGAATCAAATGAAAGTAAAGTACATTCTACAAAGCTAATTGAATCAAATGAAAGTCAAACACATTCAAATAAAGCTATTTCAATCAAATGAAAGTCAAATACATTCTACAAAGCTAATTGAATCAAATGAAAGTCAAACACATTCAAACAAAGCTATTTGAATCAAGTGAGAGTCAAATAAATTTAAACAAAGCTAATTAAATCAAATAAAAGTAAAATACATTCTACAAAGCTAATTGAATCAAATGAAAGTCAAACACATTCAAACAAAGCCTTTTAAATCAAATGAAAGTCAAACACATTCAAAAAAAGCTTTTTAATTTAAATGAAAGTCAAACACATTTAAATAAAGCTATATAAATCTAATGAAAGTGAAATGCATTCTACAAAGCAAATTGAATTAAATGAAATTCAAACACATTCAAACAAAGCTATTTGAATCAAATTACAGTCAAACACATTCTACAAAGCTAATTGAATCAATTGAAAGTCAAACACATTCAAACAAAGCTATTTGAATCAGATGAAAGTGAAATACATTCTACAAAGCAAATTGAATCAAATGAAAGTCAAACACATTCAAACAAAGCTTATTGAATCAAATGAAAATCAAACACATTCAAACAAAGCTATTTTAATTAAATGAATGTCAAATACATTCTACAAAGCTAATTGAATCAAATGAAAGTCAAACACATTCAAACAAAGCTATTTGAAGAAAATGAAAGTCAAATACATTCTACAAAGCAAATTGAATCAAATGAAAGTCAAACACAGTCAAACAAAGTTATTTGATTCAAATGAAAGTCAAATACATTCTACAAAGCTAATTGAATTAAATGAAAGTCAAACACATTCAAACAAAGCTAATTAAATCAAATAAAAGTCAAATACATTCTACAAAGCAAATTGAATCATATAAAAGTCAAACACATTCAAACAAAAGCTAATTGAATTAAATAAGCTAATTCAAAATAAGGTAATCGAATTAAATTATAGTCAAACACATTCAAAATAAGCTAATATAATTAAATTAAAGTCAATCACATTCAAACAAAGCTTTCGAACCAAGTGAAAGTCATATACATTCTACAAAGCTAATTAAATCAAATGAAAGTCAAATACATTCTACTAAGCTAATTGAATCAAATGAAAGTCAAACACATTCAAACAAAGCTATTTGAATCAAATGACAGTCAAATAAATTTTACAAAGCTAATTGAATAAAATGAAAGTCAAACACATTCAAACAAAGCTAATTGAATCAAATGAAAGTCAAACATATTCAAACAAAGCTATTTTAATCAAATGAATGTCAAATACGTTCAACAAAGCTAATTGTATCAAATGAAAGTAAAACACATTCAAATAAAGCTATTTGAATCAAATGAAAGTCAAACGCATTCAAACAAAGTTATTTAAATCAAATGAAAGTGAAATGCATTCTACAAAGCTAATTGAATCAAATTAAAGTTAAACGCATTCAAACAAAGCTATTTGAATCAAATGAGAGTCAAATACATTCAAACAAAGCTAATTAAATCAAATAAAAGTCAAATACATTCTACAAAGCTAATTAAATCAAATGAAAGTCAAACACATTAAAACAAAGCTAATTGAATCAAATGAAAGTCAAATACATTCAACAAAGCTAATAGAATCAAATGAAAGTCAAATACATTCAAACAAAGCAAATTGAATCAAATGAAAGTCAAACACATTCAAACAAAGCTATTTTAATCAAATGAAAGTCGAATACATTCTACAAAGCTAATTGAATCAAATAAAAGTAAAACACATTCAAACAAAGCTATTTGAATCAAATGAGAGTCAAACACGTTCAAACAAAGCTAATTAAATCAAATAAAAGTCAAATACATTCTACAAAGCTAATTGAATCAAATAAAAGTCAAACACATTCAAACAAAGCCTTTTAAATAAAATAAAAGTCAAACACATTCAAAAAAAGCTTTATAATTTAAATGAAAGTCAAACATATTCAAACAAAGCTATATAAATCAAATGAAAGTGAAATGCAATCTACAAAGCAAATTGAATCAAATGAAATTCAATCACATTCAAACAAAGCTATTTGAATCAAATGAAAGTCAAATACATTCTACAAAGCTAATTGAATCAAATGAAACTCAAACACATTCAAACAAAGTTATTTGAATCAAATGAGAGTCAAACACGTTCAAACAAAGCTAATTAAATCAAATAAAAGTCAAATACATTCTACAAAGCTAATTGAATCAAATGAAAGTCAAAAACATTCAAACAAAGCTATTTGAATCAAATGAAAGTCAAATACATTCTACTAATCTAATTGGATCAATTGAAAGTCAAACACATTCAAACAAAGCTATTTGAATCAAATGAAAGTCAAATACGTTCTACAAAGCTAATTGAATCAAATAAAAGTGAAACACATTCAAACAAAGCTATTTGAATTAAATGAGAGTCAAAAACATTCAAACAAAGCTAATTAAATCAAATAAAAGTCAAATACATTCTACAAAGCTAATTGAATCAAATGAAAGTCAAACACATTCAAACAAAGCTAATTGAATCAAATGAAAGTAAAATACATTCAACAAAGCTAATAGAATCAAATGAAAGTCAAACACATTCAA
This sequence comes from Chenopodium quinoa, assembly GCF_001683475.1. Lineage (NCBI taxonomy): Eukaryota > Viridiplantae > Streptophyta > Magnoliopsida > Caryophyllales > Amaranthaceae > Chenopodium > Chenopodium quinoa. Next base: position 43,550 of record NW_018743902.1, on the reverse strand, counting down.
ACAAAGCAAATTAAATCAAATGAAAGTCAAACACATTCAAACAAAGCTATTTTAATAAAATGAATGTCAAATACGTTCAACAAAGCTAATTGTATCAAATGAAAGTCAAACACATTCAAATAAAGCTATTTGAATCAAAAGAAAGTCAAACGCATTGAAACAAAGTTATTTAAATCAAATGAAAGTGAAATGCATTCTACAAAGCTAATTGAATCAAATGAAAGTTAAACGCATTCAAACAAAGCTATTTGAATCAAATGAGAGTCAAATACATTCTACAAAGCTAATTGAATCAAATGAAAGTCAAACTCATTCAAACAAAGCTAATTGAATCAAATGAAAGTCAAATACGTTCTACAAAGCTAATTGAATTAAATGAAAGTCAAACACATTCAAACAAAGCTAATTGAATCAAATGAAAGTGAAACACATTCAAACAAAGCTGTTTTAATTAAATGAAAGTCAAACACATTCAAACAAAGCTATTTGAAGAAAATAAAAGTCAAATACATTCTACAAAGAAAATTTAATCAAATGAAAGTCAAAGACAGTCAAACAAAGTTATTTGATTCAAATGAAAGTCAAATACATTCTACAAAGCTAATTGAATCAAATGAAAGTCAAACACATTCAAACAAAGCTAATTAAATCAAATAAAAGTCAAATACATTCTACAAAGCAAATTGAGTCATATAAAAGTCAAACACATTCAAACAAAAGCTAATTGAATCAAATGGAAGTCAAATACATTCTACAAAGCTAATTGAATTAAATTAAAGTTAAACACGTTCAAAATAAGTTAATTGAATTAAATTAAAGTCAAACACTTTCAAAATAAGCTAATTGAATTAAATTAAAGTCAAACACATTCAAACAAAGCTTTCGAACCAAGGGAAAGTCAAATACATTCTACAAAGCTAATTGAATCAAATGAAAGTCAAAAACATTCAAACAAAGCAAATTAAATCAAATGAAAGTCAAACACATTCAAACAAAGCTATTTTAATAAAATGAATGTCAAATACGTTCAACAAAGCTAATTGTATCAAATGAAAGTCAAACACATTCAAATAAAGCTATTTGAATCAAAAGAAAGTCAAACACATTCAAACAAAGCTATTTGAATCAAATGAAAGTCAAATACGTTCTACAAAGCTAATTAAATCAAATAAAAGTGAAACACATTCAAACAAAGCTATTTGAATTAAATGAGAGTCAAAAACATTCAAACAAAGCTAATTAAATCAAATAAAAGTCAAATACATTCTACAAAGCTAATTGAATGAAATGAAAGTCAAACACATTCAAACAAAGCTAAATGAATCAAATGAAAGTAAAATACATTCAACAAAGCTAATAGAATCAAATGAAAGTCAAACACATTCAAACAAAGCAAATTGAATCAAATGAAAGTCAAACACATTCAAACAAAGCTTTTTGAATCAAATGAGAGTCAAATACATTCAAACAAAGCTATTTGAAGAAAATGAAAGTCAAATACATTCTACGAAGCTAATTGAATAAAATGAAAGTCAAACACATTCAAACAAAGCTATTTGAAGAAAATGAAAGTCAAATACATTCTACAAAGCAAATTGAATCAAATGAAAGTCAAACACAGTCAAACAAAGTTATTTGATTCAAATGAAAGTCAAATACATTCTACAAAGCTAATTGAATCAAATGAAAGTCAAACACATTCAAACAAAGCTAATTAAATCAAATAAAAGTCAAATCCATTCTACAAAGCAAATTGAATCATATAAAAGTCAAACACATTCAAACAAAACTAATTGAATAAAATAGGAAGTCAAATACATTCTACAAAGCTAATTGAATCAAATGAAAGTCAAACACATTCAAACAAAGCTAATTGAATTAACTGAAAGTCAAATACATTCAACAAAGTGAATTGAATCAAATGAAAATCAAACACATTCAAACAAAGCTAATTGAATCAAATGAAAGTCAAACACATTCAAACAAAGATTTCGTATTAAATGAAAGTCAAATACATTCAACAAAGCTAATTGAATCAAATGAAAGTCAAACACATTCAAATAAAGCTATTTGAATCAAATGAAAGTAAAATACATTCTACAAAGCTAATTGAATCAAATGAAAGTCAAACACATTCAAACAAAGCTATTTGAATCAAATAAAGACAAATAAATTCAAACAAAGCTAATTAAATCAAATAAAGTAAAATACATTCTACAAAGCTAATTGCATCAAATGAAAGTCAAACACATTCAAACAAAGCCTTTTAAATCAAATGAAAGTCAAATACATTCAAAATGATGCGTTTCTTGATTCGTTTGGTCTTAGGTTTAAACAAGCTTCACTCGTTTGTTTTCGCCTAAGGGTTCTAAATCTGATTTCAAGGCTTCACTCACCTTAATCTCGTGATTTAGGGGTTTTTTGAGGATAGTTTGAATTAGCTTCACTCACTAATTAATCTAACCTCTCTTAAATCAGGTTTCACTCGCCTAATCTAAGGGTTTTTATGTTTAACTTCACTCGTCAAACACAAAGAAAACTTGGAAAGAAACGTTCCAAATTAACAAGCAATAAAGCTTTAATCAACAAAACAAACTTGTATAATTCGAAGTTTACAACCTTTATTTATAGACTCAAAACTAATCCTAAACCTAATCAAATTAGAAAACTAATCCTAATTAAATTAGAATCCCATTTGACCTAGAAAACCTAAGAAAACCGAAACTTGATCCCCAAGTTCCTAATTCGGATATGACTAAACTAACTAAGTTTAATTCAACTTAGATTAGGTTATTCAATCCTCCTAAAACACCTAGACACGCCTAAAAACCAAAGTCAAGTCCTAATCCACTTAGGAATTTACTTTGCTAAAAACAAGTCCTAATCCAATTAGGAATCTCTTTTGCTAAAGACAAGTCCTAATCCAATTAGGAATCTCTTTTGCTAAAGACAAGTCCTAATTCAAATAGGAACTCACTAGACCAAAACAATTCCTAATCAAAATAAAAATCCTAATGCTTAAAACAAGAAAAACCCTTTCAAGTGAAAGGTAAAAACTTGTAAGCCAAAATCTAATCTAAGAAACATTAAAGAAACGGACCAAGAAAGGAAACGTTGAATGCATCCGCATCATACTCCTCCTCTTGAAAACGAACTTGTCCTCAAGTGACATCATAACAAGGAACGAGATCTTTTGCACTAAGAGAAGCACAAACGCCTTCACCAAGTAGCACTTGAGATGTATCATAATGCTCCCCTTCAAGACCTTTCATATGATTCATAAAATTAATGTTTTGTTCCATCAAAGAAGCCATCTTTTCAAGCAAGTGAGTTTCCGTTGATTTGCTCACCATATTTGCGCACAATCAATAATCTTCCCTCGAATGTTTGTTGCTGTAGATTTTGCGTCACTTATCCAATGACCACGAAATTTTACAGTCTATAATTTTAGTCCAATAGGAATCCAACCAAAAAAGAATCACCGAAAAATACCAAGTATATAGTTCGCAGTAACCTAAAACTTCCAACTGGTCCAGATCTGCGCCGAGAAGAACAAGAACCAAGAAACTAGCACGAATTGATTCTTGATTGCTCAAGAATAAGGATATAACGACTCAATAATCACACCAAAAGCTCTGATACCATTTGATGCGTTTCTTGATTCGTTTGGTCTTAGGTTTAAACAAGCTTCACTCGTTTGTTTTCGCCTAAGGGTTCTAAATCTGATTTCAAGGCTTCACTCACCTTAATCTCGTGATTTAGGGGTTTTTTGAGGATAGTTTGAATTAGCTTCACTCACTAATTAATCTAACCTCTCTTAAATCAGGTTTCACTCGCCTAATCTAAGGGTTTTTATGTTTAACTTCACTCGTCAAACACAAAGAAAACTTGGAAAGAAACGTTCCAAATTAACAAGCAATAAAGCTTTAATCAACAAAACAAACTTGTATAATTCGAAGTTTACAACCTTTATTTATAGACTCAAAACTAATCCTAAACCTAATCAAATTAGAAAACTAATCCTAATTAAATTAGAATCCCATTTGACCTAGAAAACCTAAGAAAACCGAAACTTGATCCCCAAGTTCCTAATTCGGATATGACTAAACTAACTAAGTTTAATTCAACTTAGATTAGGTTATTCAATCCTCCTAAAACACCTAGACACGCCTAAAAACCAAAGTCAAGTCCTAATCCACTTAGGAATTTACTTTGCTAAAAACAAGTCCTAATCCAATTAGGAATCTCTTTTGCTAAAGACAAGTCCTAATCCAATTAGGAATCTCTTTTGCTAAAGACAAGTCCTAATTCAAATAGGAACTCACTAGACCAAAACAATTCCTAATCAAAATAAAAATCCTAATGCTTAAAACAAGAAAAACCCTTTCAAGTGAAAGGTAAAAACTTGTAAGCCAAAATCTAATCTAAGAAACATTAAAGAAACGGACCAAGAAAGGAAACGTTGAATGCATCCGCATCATAATCAAAACTAATCCTAAACCTAATCAAATTAGAAAACTAATCCTAATTAAATTAGAATCCCATTTGACCTAGAAAACCTAAGAAAACCGAAACTTGATCCCCAAGTTCCTAATTCGGATATGACTAAACTAACTAAGTTTAATTCAACTTAGATTAGGTTATTCAATCCTCCTAAAACACCTAGACACGCCTAAAAACCAAAGTCAAGTCCTAATCCACTTAGGAATTTACTTTGCTAAAAACAAGTCCTAATCCAATTAGGAATCTCTTTTGCTAAAGACAAGTCCTAATCCAATTAGGAATCTCTTTTGCTAAAGACAAGTCCTAATTCAAATAGGAACTCACTAGACCAAAACAATTCCTAATCAAAATAAAAATCCTAATGCTTAAAACAAGAAAAACCCTTTCAAGTGAAAGGTAAAAACTTGTAAGCCAAAATCTAATCTAAGAAACATTAAAGAAACGGACCAAGAAAGGAAACGTTGAATGCATCCGCATCACAAAAAAAAGCTTTTTAATTTAAATGAAAGTCAAACACATTCAAACAAAGCTATATAAATCAAATGAAAGTGAAATGCAATCTATAAAGCAAATTGAATAAAATGAAATTCAATCACATTCAAACAAAGCTATTTGAATCAAATGAAAGTCAAATACATTCTACAAAGCTAATTGAATCAAATGAAACTCAAACACTTTCAAACAATGCTTTTTGAATCAAATAAAAGTCAATTACAATCTACAAAGCTATTTGAATCAAATGAAAGTCAAAAACATTTTACAAATCTATTTGAATCAAATGAGAGTCAAATACATTCAAACAAAACAAATTAAATCATATAAAAGTCAAATACATTCTACAAAGCTAATTGAGTAATATGAAAGTCAAACACATTTAAACAAAGCTATTGGAATCAAATGAAAGTCAAATACATTCTACAAAGCTAATTGAATCAAATGAATGTCAAACACATTCAAACAAAGCTATTTGAATCAAATGAGAGTCAAATACATTCAAACAAAGCTAATTAAATCAAATAAAAGTCAAATATATTCAATGAAGCTAATTGAATCAAATTAAAATCAAACACATTCAAACAAAGCTATTTGAATCAAATGAAAGTCAAACACATTCAAACAAAGCTATTTTAATCAAATGAAAGTCAAATACATTCTACAAAGCTAATTGAATCAAATGAAAGTAAAACACATTCAAACAAAGCTATTTGAATAAAATGAAAGTCAAATACATTCTACAAAGCTTATTGAAACAAATGAATGTCAAACACATTCAAACAAAGTTATTTGAATCAAATGAAGTCTATTACATTATTTGAATCAAATGAAGTCTATTACATTCTACAAAGCTAATCGAATCAAACGAAAGTCAAACACATTCAAACAAAGCTATTTGAATCCAATGAGAGTCAAATAAATTCAAACAAAGCTAATTAAATCAAATAAAAGTCAAATACATTCTACAAAGCTAATTAAATCATATAAAAGTCGAACACATTCAAACAAAGCTAATTGAATCAAATGGAAGTCAAATACATTCTACAAAGCTAATTGAATTGAATGAAAGTCAAATACATTCAAAATAAGCTAATTCAATAAAATGAAAGTCAAACACATTCAAACAAAGCTTTCGAATCAAATGAAAGTCAAATACATTCTACAAAGCTAATTGAATCAAATGAAAGTCAAATACATTTTACAAATCTATTTGAATCAAATGAGAGTCAAATACATTCAAACAAAGCAAATTAAATCAAATAAAAGTCAAATACATTCTACAAAGCTAATTGAATCAAATGAAAGTCGAACACATTCAAACAAAGCTAATTGAATCAAATGGAAGTCAAATACATTCTACAAAGCTAATTGAATTGAATGAAAGTCAAATACATTCAAAATAAGCTAATTGAATCAAATGAAAGTTAAACACATTCAAACAAAGCTTTCGAATCAAATGAAAGTCAAATACATTCTACAAAGCTAATTGAATCAAATGAAAGTCAAACACATTCAAACAAAACTATTTGAATCAAATGAAAGTCAAATACGTTCTACAAAGCTAATTATATCAAATGAAAGTCAAACACATTCAAACAAAGTTATTTAAATCAAATGGAAGTGAAATGCATTCTACAAAGCTAATAGAATCAAATGAAAGTTAAACACATTCAAACAACGTTATTTGAATCAAATGAAAGTCAAATACATTCTACAAAGCTAATTGAATCAAATGAAACTCAAACACTTTCAAACAATGCTTTTTGAATCAAATAAAACTCAAATACATTCTACAAAGCTATTTGAATCAAATGAAAGTCAAATACATTTTACAAATCTATTTGAATCAAATGAGAGTCAAACATTCAAACAAAGCAAATTAAATCAAAAAAAATCAAATACATTCTACAAAGCTAATATAATCAAATGAAAGTCGAACACATTCAAACAAAGCTAATTGAATCAAATGGAATAATTGAATTGAATGAAAGTCAAATACATTCAAAATAAGCTAATTGAATCAAATGAAAGTCAAACACATTCAAACAAAGCTTTCGAATCAAATGAAAGTCAAATACATTCTACAAAGCTAATTGAATCAAATGAAAGTCAAATACATTTTACAAATCTATTTGAATCAAATGAGAGTCAAATACATTCAAACAAAGCAAATTAAATCAAATAAAAGTCAAATACATTCTACAAAGCTAATTGAATCAAATGAAAGTCGAACACATTCAAACAAAGCTAATTGAATCAAATGGAAGTCAAATACATTCTACAAAGCTAATTGAATTGAATGAAAGTCAAATACATTCAAAATAAGCTAATTGAATCAAATGAAAGTCAAACACATTCAAACAAAGCTTTCGAATCAAATGAAAGTCAAATACATTCTACAAAGCTAATTGAATCAAATGAAAGTCAAACACATTCAAACAAACCTATTTGAATCAAATGAAAGTAAAATACGTTCTACAAAGCTAATTATATCAAATGAAAGTCAAACACATTCAAACAAAGTTATTTAAATCAAATGGAAGTGAAATGCATTCTACAAAGCTAATAGAATCAAATGAAAGTTAAACACATTCAAACAACGTTATTTGAATCAAATGAAAGTCAAATACATTCTACAAAGCTAAATGAATCAAATGAAACTCAAACACTTTCAAACAATGCTTTTTGAATCAATAAAAGTCAAATACATTCTACAAAGCTATTTGAATCAAATGAAAGTCAAATACATTTTACAAATCTATTTGAATCAAATGAGAGTCAAATACATTCAAACAAAGCAAATTAAATCAAATAAAAGTTAAATACATTCTACAAAGCTAATTGAATCAAATGAAAGTCGAACACATTCAAACAAAGCTAATTGAATCAAATGGAAGTCAAATACATTCTACAAAGCTAATTGAATTGAATGAAAGTCAAATACATTCAAAATAAGCTAATTGAATCAAATGAAAGTCAAACACATTCAAACAAAGCTTTCGAATCAAATGAAAGTCAAACACATTCTACAAAGCTAATTGAATCAAATAAAAGTCAAATACATTTTACAAATCTATTTGAATCAAATGAGAGTCAAATACATTCAAACAAAGCAAATTAAATCAAATAAAAGTCAAATACATTCTACAAAGCTAATTGAATCAAATGAAAGTCGAACACATTCAAACAAAGCTAATTGTATCAAACAAATACATTCTACAAAGCTAATTGAATTGAATGAAAGTCAAATACATTCAAAATAAGCTAATTGAATCAAATGAAAGTCAAACACATTCAAACAAAGCTTTCGAATCAAATGAAAGTCAAATACATTCTACAAAGCTAATTGAATCAAATGAAAGTCAAACACATTCAAACAAAGCTATTTGAATCAAATGAAAGTCAAATACGTTCTTCAAAGCTAATTATATCAAATGAAAGTCAAACACATTCAAACAAAGTTATTTAAATCAAATGGAAGTGAAATGCATTCTACAAAGCTAATAGAATCAAATGAAAGTTAAACACATTCAAACAACGTTATTTGAATCAAATGAAAGTCAAATACATTCTACAAAGCTAATTGAATCAAATGAAACTCAAACACTTTCAAACAATGCTTTTTGAATCAAATAAAAGTCAAATACATTCTACAAAGCTATTTGAATCAAATGAAAATCAAATACATTTTACAAATCTATTTGAATCAAATGAGAGTCAAATACATTCAAACAAAGCAAATTAAATCAAATAAAAGTCAAATACATTCTACAAAGCTAATTGAATAAAATGAAAGTCGAACACATTCAAACAAAGCTAATTGAATCAAATGGAAGTCAAATACATTCTACAAAGCTAATTGAATTGAATGAAAGTCAAATACATTCAAAATAAGCTAATTGAATCAAATGAAAGTCAAACACATTCAAACAAAGCTTTCGAATCAAATGAAAGTTAAATACATTCTACAAAGCTAATTGAATCAAATGAAAGTCAAACACATTCAAACAAAGCTATTTGAATCAAATGAAAGTCAAACACATTCAAACAAAGCTATTTGAATCAAATGAAAGTCAAACACATTCAAACAAAGCTATTTTAATCAAATGAAAGTCAAATACATTCTACAAAGCTAATTGAATCAAATGAAAGTCAAACACATTCAAACAAAGCTATTTGAATAAAATGAAAGTCAAATACATTCAAACAAAGCTTTCGAATCAAATGAAAGTCAAATACATTCTACAAAGCTAATTGAATCAAATGAAAGTCAAACACATTCAAAAAAAGCTATTTTAATCAAATGAAAGTCGAATACATTCTACAAAGCTAATTGAATCAAATAAAAGTCAAACACATTCAAACAAAGCTATTTGAATCAAATGAGAGTTAAACACGTTCAAACATAGCTAATTAAATCAAATAAGAGTCAAATACATTCTACAAAGGTAATTGAATTAAATAAAAGTCAAACACATTCAAACAAAGCCTTTTAAATCAAATAAAAGTCAAACACATTCAAAAAAAGGTTTTTAATTTAAATGAAAGTCAAACACATTCAAACAAAGCTATATAAATCAAATGAAAGTGAAATGCAATCTACAAAGCAAATTGAATCAAATGAAATTCAATCACATTCAAACAAAGCTATTTAAATCAAATGAAAGTCAAATACATTCTACAAAGCTAATTGAATCAAATGAAACTCAAACACTTTCAAACAATGCTTTTTGAATCAAATAAAAGTCAAATACATTCTACAAAGCTATTTGAATCAAATGAAAGTCAAATACATTTTACAAATCTATTTGAATCAAATGAGAGTCAAATACATTCAAACAAAGCAAATTAAATCAAATAAAAGTCAAATACATTCTACAAAGCTAATTGAATCAAATGAAAGTCAAACACATTTAAACAAAGCTATTGGAATCAAATAATAAAAGTCAAATACATTCTACAAAGCTAATTGAATCAAATGAATGTCAAACACATTCAAACATAGCTATTTGAATCAAATGAAAGTCAAACACATTCAAACAAAGCTAATTAAATCAAATAAAAGTCAAATACATTCTACAAAGCTAATTGAATCAAATGAAAGTCAAACACATTCAAACAAAGCTAATTGAATCAAATGAAAGTCAAATATATTCAATGAAGCTAATTGAATCAAATTAAAGTCAAACACATTCAAACAAAGCTATTTGAATCAAATGAAAGTCAAACACATTCAAACAAAGCTATTTTAATCAAATGAAAGTCAAATACATTCTACAAAGCTAATTGAATCAAATGAAAGTCAAACACATTCAAACAAAGCTATTTGAATAAAATGAAAGTCAAATACATTCTACAAAGCTTATTGAAACAAATGAATGTCAAACACATTCAAACAAAGTTATTTGAATCAAATGAAGTCTATTACATTCTACAAAGCTAATTGAATCAAACGAAAGTCAAACACATTCAAACAAAGCTATATGAATCAAATGAGAGTCAAATAAATTCAAACAAAGCTAATTAAATCAAATAAAAGTTAAATACATTCTACAAAGCTAATTGAATAATATAAAAGTCAAACACATTCAAACAAAGCTAATTAAATCAAATGGAAGTCAAATACATTCTACAAAGCTAATTGAATTGAATGAATTCAAATACATTCAAAATAAGCTAATTGAATCAAATGAAAGTCAAACACATTCAAACAAAGCTTTCGAATCAAATGAAAGTCAAATACATTCTACAAAGCTAATAGAATCAAATGAAAGTCAAACACATTCAAACAAAGCAAATTGAATCAAATGAAAGTCAAACACATTCAAACAAAGCTATTGTAATCAAATGAAAGTCGAATACATTCTACAAAGCTATTTGAATCAAATGAAAGTCAAATACATTCTACAAAGCTAATTGAATCAAATGAAAGTCAAACACATTCAAACAAAGCTATTTGAATAAAATGAAAGTCAAATACATTCTACAAAGGTTATTGAAACAAATGAATGTCAAACACATTCAAACAAAGTTATTTGAATCAAATGAAGTCTATTACATTCTACAAAGCTAATTGAATCAAACGAAAGTCAAACACATTCAAACAAAGCTATATGAATCAAATGAGAGTCAAATAAATTCAAACAAAGCTAATTTAATCAAATAAAAGTCAAATACATTCTACAAAGCTAATTGAATAATATAAAAGTCAAACACATTCAAACAAAGCTAATTGAATCAAATGGAAGTCAAATACATTCTACAAAGCTAATTGAATTGAATGAATTCAAATACATTCAAAATAAGCTAATTGAATCAAATGAAAGTCAAACACATTCAAACAAAGCTTTCGAATCAAATGAAAGTCAAATACATTCTACAAAGCTAATAGAATCAAATGAAAGTCAAACACATTCAAACAAAGCAAATTGAATCAAATGAAAGTCAAACACATTCAAACAAAGCTATTGTAATCAAATGAAAGTCGAATACATTCTACAAAGCTAATTGAATCAAATAAAAGTCAAACACATTCAAACAAAGCTATTTGAATCAAATGAGAGTTAAACACGTTCAAACATAGCTAATTAAATAAAATAAGAGTCAAATTCATTCTACAAAGGTAATTGAATCAAATAAAAGTCAAACACATACAAAAAAAGCTTATTAATTTAAATGAAAGTCAAACACATTCAAACAAAGCTATATAAATCAAATGAAAGTGAAATGCAATCTACAAAGCAAATTGAATCAAATGAAATTCAATCACATTCAAACAAAGCTATTTAAATCAAATGAAAGTCAAATACATTCTACAAAGCTAATTGAATCAAATGAAACTCAAACACTTTCAAACAATGCTTTTTGAATCAAATAAAAGTCAAATACATTCTACAAAGCTATTTGAATCAAATGAAAGTCAAATACATTTTACAAATCTATTTGAATCAAATGAGAGTCAAATACATTTAAACAAAGCAAATTAAATCAAATAAAAGTCAAACACATTCAAACAAAGCTATTGTAATCAAATGAAAGTCGAATACATTCTACAAAGCTATTTTAATCAAATGAAAGTCAAATACATTCTACAAAGCTAATTGAATCAAATGAAAGTAAAACACATTCAAACAAAGCTATTTGAATAAAATGAAAGTCAAATACATTCTACAAAGCTTATTGAAACAAATGAACGTCAAACACATTCAAACAAAGTTATTTGAATCAAATGAAGTCTATTACATTCTACAAAGCTAATTGAAACAAACGAAAGTCAAACACATTCAAAACAAAGCTATATGAATCAAATGAGAGTCAAATAAATTCAAACAAAGCTAATTAAATCAAATAAAAGTCAAATACATTCTACAAAGCTAATTGAATAATATAAAAGTCAAACACATTCAAACAAAGCTAATTGAATCAAATGGAAGTCAAATACATTCTACAAAGCTAATTGAATTGAATGAATTCAAATACATTCAAAAATAAGCTAATTGAATCAAATGAAAGTCAAACACATTCAAACAAAGCTTTCGAATCAAATGAAAGTCAAATACATTCTACAAAGCTAATAGAATCAAATGAAAGTCAAACACATTTAAACAAAGCAAATTGAATCAAATGAAAGTCAAACACATTCAAACAAAGCTATTGTAATCAAATGAAAGTCGAATACATTCTACAAAGCTATTTGAATCAAATGAAAGTCAAATACATTCTACAAAGCTAATTGAATCAAATGAAAGTCAAACACATTCAAACAAAGCTATTTGAATAAAATGAAAGTCAAATACATTCTACAAAGCTTATTGAAACAAATGAATGTCAAACACATTCAAACAAAGTTATTTGAATAAAATGAAGTCTATTACATTCTACAAAGCTAATTGAAACAAACGAAAGTCAAACACATTCAAACAAAGCTATATGAATCAAATGAGAGTCAAATAAATTCAAACAAAGCTAATTAAATCAAATAAAAGTCAAATACATTCTACAAAGCTAATTGAATAATATAAAAGTCAAACACATTCAAACAAAGCTAATTGAATCAAATGGAAGTCAAATACATTCTACAAAGCTAATTGAATTGAATGAATTCAAATACATTCAAAATAAGCTAATTGAATCAAATGAAAGTCAAACACATTCAAACAAAGCTTTCGAATCAAATGAAAGTCAAATACATTCTACAAAGCTAATAGAATCAAATGAAAGTCAAACACATTTAAACAAAGCAAATTGAATCAAATGAAAGTCAAACACATTCAAACAAAGCTATTGTAATCAAATGAAAGTCGAATACATTCTACAAAGCTATTTGAATCAAATGAAAGTCAAATACATTCTACAAAGCTAATTGAATCAAATGAAAGTCAAACACATTCAAACAAAGCTATTTGAATAAAATGAAAGTCAAATACATTCTACAAAGCTAATTGAATAATATAAAAGTCAAACACATTCAAACAAAGCTAATTGAATCAAATGGAAGTCAAATACATTCTACAAAGCTAATTGAATTGAATGAGTTCAAATACATTCAAAATAAGCTAATTGAATCAAATGAAAGTCAAACACATTCAAACAAAGCTTTCGAATCAAATGAAAGTCTAATACATTCTACAAAGCTAATAGAATCAAATGAAAGTCAAACACATTCAAACAAAGCAAATTGAATCAAATGAAAGTCAAACACATTCAAACAAAGCTATTGTAATCAAATGAAAGTCGAATACATTCTACAAAGCTAATTGAATCAAATAAAAGTCAAACACATTCAAACAAAGCTATTTGAATCAAATGAGAGTTAAACACGTTCAAACATAGCTAATTAAATAAAATAAGAGTCAAATTCATTCTACAAAGGTAATTGAATCAAATAAAAGTCAAACACATTCAAAAAAAGCTTATTAATTTAAATGAAAGTCAAACACATTCAAACAAAGCTATATAAATCAAATGAAAGTGAAATGCAATCTACAAAGCAAATTGAATCAAATGAAATTCAATCACATTCAAACAAAGCTATTTAAATCAAATGAAAGTCAAATACATTCTACAAAGCTAATTGAATCAAATGAAACTCAAACACTTTCAAACAATGCTTTTTGAATCAAATAAAAGTCAAATACATTCTACAAAGCTATTTGAATCAAATGAAAGTCAAATACATTTTACAAATCTATTTGAATCAAATGAGAGTCAAATACATTCAAACAAAGCAAATTAAATCAAATAAAAGTCAAACACATTCAAACAAAGCTATTGTAATCAAATGAAAGTCGAATACATTCTACAAAGCTATTTTAATCAAATGAAAGTCAAATACATTCTACAAAGCTAATTGAATCAAATGAAAGTAAAACACATTCAAACAAAGCTATTTGAATAAAATGAAAGTCAAATACATTCTACAAAGCTTATTGAAACAAATGAACGTCAAACACATTCAAACAAAGTTATTTGAATCAAATGAAGTCTATTACATTCTACAAAGCTAATTGAAACAAACGAAAGTCAAACACATTCAAACAAAGCTATATGAATCAAATGAGAGTCAAATAAATTCAAACAAAGCTAATTAAATCAAATAAAAGTCAAATACATTCTACAAAGCTAATTGAATAATATAAAAGTCAAACACATTCAAACAAAGCTAATTGAATCAAATGGAAGTCAAATACATTCTACAAAGCTAATTGAATTGAATGAATTCAAATACATTCAAAATAAGCTAATTGAATCAAATGAAAGTCAAACACATTCAAACAAAGCTTTCGAATCAAATGAAAGTCAAATACATTCTACAAAGCTAATAGAATCAAATGAAAGTCAAACACATTTAAACAAAGCAAATTGAAACACAATTAGCTATTGTAATCAAATGAAAGTCGAATACATTCTACAAAGCTATTTGAATCAAATGAAAGTCAAATACATTCTACAAAGCTAATTGAATCAAATGAAAGTCAAACACATTCAAACAAAGCTATTTGAATAAAATGAAAGTCAAATACATTCTACAAAGCTTATTGAAACAAATGAATGTCAAACACATTCAAACAAAGTTATTTGAATCAAATGAAGTCTATTACATTCTACAAAGCTAATTGAATCAAACGAAAGTCAAACACATTCAAACAAAGCTATATGAATCAAATGAGAGTCAAATAAATTCAAACAAAGCTAATTTAATCAAATAAAAGTCAAATACATTCTACAAAGCTAATTGAATAATATAAAAGTCAAACACATTCAAACAAAGCTAATTGAATCAAATGGAAGTCAAATACATTCTACAAAGCTAATTGAATTGAATGAATTCGAATACATTCAAAATAAGCTAATTGAATCAAATGAAAGTCAAACACATTCAAACAAAGCTTTCGAATCAAATGAAAGTCAAATACATTCTACAAAGCTAATAGAATCAAATGAAAGTCAAACACATTCAAACAAAGCAAATTGAATCAAATGAAAGTCAAACACATTCAAACAAAGCTATTGTAATCAAATGAAAGTCGAATACATTCTACAAAGCTAATTGAATCAAATAAAAGTCAAACACATTCAAACAAAGCTATTTGAATCAAATGAGAGTTAAACACGTTCAAACATAGCTAATTAAATAAAATAAGAGTCAAATTCATTCTACAAAGGTAATTGAATCAAATAAAAGTCAAACACATTCAAAAAAAGCTTATTAATTTAAATGAAAGTCAAACACATTCAAACAAAGCTATATAAATCAAATGAAAGTGAAATGCAATCTACAAAGCAAATTGAATCAAATGAAATTCAATCACATTCAAACAAAGCTATTTAAATCAAATGAAAGTCAAATACATTCTACAAAGCTAATTGAATCAAATGAAACTCAAACACTTTCAAACAATGCTTTTTGAATCAAATAAAAGTCAAATACATTCTACAAAGCTATTTGAATCAAATGAAAGTCAAATACATTTTACAAATCTATTTGAATCAAATGAGAGTCAAATACATTCAAACAAAGCAAATTAAATCAAATAAAAGTCAAATACATTCTACAAAGCTAATTGAATCAAATGAAAGTCAAACACATTTAAACAAAGCTATTGGAATCAAATAAAAGTCAAATACATTCTACAAAGCTAATTGAATCAAATGAATGTCAAACACATTCAAACAAAGCTATTTGAATCAAATGAAAGTCAAACACATTCAAACAAAGCTATTTTAATCAAATGAAAGTCAAATACATTCTACAAAGCTAATTGAATCAAATGAAAGTCAAACACATTCAAACAAAGCTATTTGAATAAAATGAAAGTCAAATACATTCTACAAAGCTTATTGAAACAAATGAATGTCAAACACATTCAAACAAAGTTATTTGAATCAAATGAAGTCTATTACATTCTACAAAGCTAATTGAAACAAACGAAAGTCAAACACATTCAAACAAAGCTATATGAATCAAATGAGAGTCAAATAAATTCAAACAAAGCTAATTAAATCAAATAAAAGTCAAATACATTCTACAAAGCTAATTGTATAATATAAAAGTCAAACACATTCAAACAAAGCTAATTGAATCAAATGGAAGTCAAATACATTCTACAAAGCTAATTGAATTGAATGAATTCAAATACATTCAAAATAAGCTAATTGAATCAAATGAAAGTCAAACACATTCAAACAAAGCTTTCGAATCAAATGAAAGTCAAATACATTCTACAAAGCTAATAGAATCAAATGAAAGTCAAACACATTCAAACAAAGCAAATTGAATCAAATGAAAGTCAAACACATTCAAACAAAGCTATTGTAATCAAATGAAAGTCGAATACATTCTACAAAGCTATTTGAATCAAATGAAAGTCAAATACATTCTACAAAGCTAATTGAATCAAATGAAAGTCAAACACATTCAAACAAAGCTATTTGAATAAAATGAAAGTCAAATACATTCTACAAAGCTTATTGAACAAATGAATGTCAAACACATTCAAACAAAGTTATTTGAATCAAATGAAGTCTATTACATTCTACAAAGCTAATTGAATCAAACGAAAGTCAAACACATTCAAACAAAGCTATATGAATCAAATGAGAGTCAAATAAATTCAAACAAAGCTAATTTAATCAAATAAAAGTCAAATACATTCTACAAAGCTAATTGAATAATATAAAAGTCAAACACATTCAAACAAAGCTAATTGAATCAAATGGAAGTCAAATACATTCTACAAAGCTAATTGAATTGAATGAATTCAAATACATTCAAAATAAGCTAATTGAATCAAATGAAAGTCAAACACATTCAAACAAAGCTTTCGAATCAAATGAAAGTCAAATACATTCTACAAAGCTAATAGAATCAAATGAAAGTCAAACACATTCAAACAAAGCAAATTGAATCAAATGAAAGTCAAACACATTCAAACAAAGCTATTGTAATCAAATGAAAGTCGAATACATTCTACAAAGCTAATTGAATCAAATAAAAGTCAAACACATTCAAACAAAGCTATTTGAATCAAATGAGAGTTAAACACGTTCAAACATAGCTAATTAAATAAAATAAGAGTCAAATTCATTCTACAAAGGTAATTGAATCAAATAAAAGTCAAACACATTCAAAAAATGCTTATTAATTTAAATGAAAGTCAAACACATTCAAACAAAGCTATATAAATCAAATGAAAGTGAAATGCAATCTACAAAGCAAATTGAATCAAATGAAATTCAATCACATTCAAACAAAGCTATTTAAATAAAATGAAAGTCAAATACATTCTACAAAGCTAATTGAATCAAATGAAACTCAAACACTTTTAAACAATGCTTTTTGAATCAAATAAAAGTCAAATACATTCTACAAAGCTATTTGAATCAAATGAAAGTCAAATACATTTTACAAATCTATTTGAATCAAATGAGAGTCAAATACATTCAAACAAAGCAAATTAAATCAAATAAAAGTCAAATACATTCTACAAAGCTAATTGAATCAAATGAAAGTCAAACACATTTAAACAAAGCTATTGGAATCAAATAAAAGTCAAATACATTCTACAAAGCTAATTGAATCAAATGAATGTCAAACACATTCAAACAAAGCTATTTGAATCAAATGAGAGTCAAATACATTCAAGCAAAGCTAATTAAATCAAATAAAAGTCAAATACATTCTACAAAGCTAATTGAATCAAATGAAAGTCAAACACATTCAAACAAAGCTAATTGAATCAAATGAAAGTCAAATATATTCAATGAAGCTAATTGAATCAAATTAAAGTCAAACACATTCAAACAAAGCTATTTGAATCAAATGAAAGTCAAACACATTCAAACAAAGCTATTTTAATCAAATGAAAGTCAAATACATTCTACAAAGCTAATTGAATCAAATGAAAGTCAAACACATTCAAACAAAGCTATTTGAATAAAATGAAAGTCAAATACATTCTACAAAGCTTATTGAAACAAATGAATGTCAACACATTCAAACAAAGTTATTTGAATCAAATGAAGTCTATTACATTCTTCAAAGCTAATTTTATCAAACGAAAGTCAAACACATTCAAACAAAGCTATTTGAATCAAATGAGAGTCAAATAAATTCAAACAAAGCTAATTAAATCAAATAAAGTCAAATACATTCTACAAAGCTAATTGAATCATATAAAAGTCAAACACATTCAAACAAAGCTAATTGAATCAAATGGAAGTCAAATACATTCAAACAAAGCTAATTGAATCAAATGAAAGTCAAACACATTCAAACAAAGCTTTCGAATCAAATGAAAGTCAAATACATTCTACAAAGCTAATTGAATCAAATGAAAGTCAAACACATTCAAACAAAGCTATTTGAATCAAATGAAAGTAAAATACGTTCTACAAAGCTAATTATATCAAATGAAAGTCAAACACATTCAAACAAAGTTATTTAAATCAAATGGAAGTGAAATGCATTCTACAAAGCTAATAGAATCAAATGAAAGTTAAACACATTCAAACAACGTTATTTGAATCAAATGAAAGTCAAATACATTCTACAAAGCTAATTGAATCAAATGAAACTCAAACACTTTCAAACAATTCTTTTTGAATCAAATAAAAGTCAAATACATTCTACAAAGCTATTTGAATCAAATGAAAGTCAAATACATTTTACAAATCTATTTGAATCAAATGAGAGTCAAATACATTCAAACAAAGCAAATTAAATCAAATAAAAGTTAAATACATTCTACAAAGCTAATTGAATCAAATGAAAGTCGAACACATTCAAACAAAGCTAATTGAATCAAATGGAAGTCAAATACATTCTACAAAGCTAATTGAATTGAATGAAAGTCAAATACATTCAAAATAAGCTAATTGAATCAAATGAAAGTCAAACACATTCAAACAAAGCTTTCGAATCAAATGAAAGTCAAATACATTCTACAAAGCTAATTGAATCAAATAAAAGTCAAATACATTTTACAAATCTATTTGAATCAAATGAGAGTCAAATACATTCAAACAAAGCAAATTCAATCAAATAAAAGTCAAATACATTCTACAAAGCTAATTGAATCAAATGAAAGTCGAACACATTCAAACAAAGCTAATTGAATCAAACAAATACATTCTACAAAGCTAATTGAATTGAATGAAAGTCAAATACATTCAAAATAAGCTAATTGAATCAAATGAAAGTCAAACACATTCAAACAAAGCTTTCGAATCAAATGAAAGTCAAATACATTCTACAAAGCTAATTGAATCAAATGAAAGTCAAACACATTCAAACAAAGCTATTTGAATCAAATGAAAGTCAAATACGTTCTACAAAGCTAATTATATCAAATGAAAGTCAAACACATTCAAACAAAGTTATTTAAATCAAATGGAAGTGAAATGCATTCTACAAAGCTAATAGAATCAAATGAAAGTTAAACACATTCAAACAACGTTATTTGAATCAAATGAAAGTCAAATACATTCTACAAAGCTAATTGAATCAAATGAAACTCAAACACTTTCAAACAATGCTTTTTGAATCAAATAAAAGTCAAATACATTCTACAAAGCTATTTGAATCAAATGAAAATCAAATACATTTTACAAATCTATTTGAATCAAATGAGAGTCAAATACATTCAAACAAAGCAAATTGAATCAAATGAAAGTCAAACACATTCAAACAAAGCTATTTTAATCAAATGAAAGTCAAACACATTCAAACAAAGCTATTTTAATCAAATGAAAGTCAAATACATTCTACAAAGCTAATTGAATCAAATGAAAGTCGAACACATTCAAACAAAGCTAATTGAATCAAATGGAAGTCAAATACATTCTACAAAGCTAATTGAATTGAATGAAAGTCAAATACATTCAAAATAAGCTAATTGAATCAAATGAAAGTCAAACACATTCAAACAAAGCTTTCGAATCAAATGAAAGTCAAATACATTCTACAAAGCTAATTGAATCAAATGAAAGTCAAACACATTCAAACAAAGCTATTTGAATCAAATGAAAGTCAAATACGTTCTACAAAGCTAATTATATCAAATGAAAGTCAAACACATTCAAACAAAGTTATTTAAATCAAATGGAAGTGAAATGCATTCTACAAAGCTAATTGAATCAAATGAAAGTTAAACACATTCAAACAACGTTATTTGAATCAAATGAAAGTCAAATACATTCTACTAAGCTAATTGAATCAAATGAAAGTCAAACACATTCAAACAAAGCTATTTGAATCAAATGACAGTCAAATACATTTTACAAAGCTAGTTGAATCAAATGAAAGTCAAACACATTCGAACAAAGCTAATTGAATCAAATGAAAGTCAAACATATTCCAACAAAGCTATTTTAATCAAATGAATGTCAAATACGTTTAACAAAGCTAATTGTATCAAATGAAAGTCAAACACATTCAAATAAAGCTATTTGAATCAAATGAAAGTCAAACGCATTCAAACAAAGTTATTTAAATTAAATAAAAGTGAAATGCATTCTACAAAGCTAATTAAATCAAATGAAAGTTAAACACATTCAAACAAAGCTATTTGAATCAAATGAGAGTCAAATACATTCAAACAAAGCTAATTAAATCAAATAAAAGTCAAATACATTCTACAAAGCTAATTGAATCAAATGAAAGTCAAACACATTAAAACAAAGCTAATT
Organism: Chenopodium quinoa; assembly: GCF_001683475.1. Classification (NCBI taxonomy): domain Eukaryota; kingdom Viridiplantae; phylum Streptophyta; class Magnoliopsida; order Caryophyllales; family Amaranthaceae; genus Chenopodium; species Chenopodium quinoa. The sequence goes on along the minus strand of NW_018743902.1, from coordinate 22,364 downwards.
GAATCAAATGAAAGTGAAATACATTAAACAAAGCTAATAGACTCAAATGAAAGTCAAACACATTCAAACAAAGCAAATTGAATCAAATGAAAGTCAAACACATTCAAACAAAGCTATTTTAATCAAATGAAAGTCGAATACATTCTACAAAGCTAATTGAATCAAATAAAAGTCAAACACATTCAAACAAAGCTATTTGAATCAAATGAGAGTTAAACACGTTCAAACATAGCTAATTAAATCAAATAAGAGTCAAATACATTCTACAAAGGTAATTGAATTAAATAAAAGTCAAACACATTCAAACAAAGCCTTTTAAATCAAATAAAAGTCAAACACATTCAAAAAAAGCTTTTTAATTTAAATGAAAGTCAAACACATTCAAACAAAGCTATATAAATCAAATGAAAGTGAAATGCAATCTACAAAGCAAATTGAATCAAATGAAATTCAATCACATTCAAACAAAGCTATTTAAATCAAATGAAAGTCAAATACATTCTACAAAGCTAATTGAATCAAATGAAACTCAAAAACTTTCAAACAATGCTTTTTGAATCAAATAAAAGTCAAATACATTCTACAAAGCTATTTGAATCAAATGAAAGTCAAATACATTTTACAAATCTATTTGAATCAAATGAGAGTTAAATACATTCAAACAAAGCAAATTAAATCAAATAAAAGTCAAATACATTCTACAAAGCTAATTGAATCAAATGAAAGTCAAACACATTTAAACAAAGCTATTGGAATCAAATAAAAGTCAAATACATTCTACAAAGCTAATTGAATCAAATGAATGTCAAACACATTCAAACAAAGCTATTTGAATCAAATGAAAGTCAAACACATTCAAACAAAGCTAATTAAATCAAATAAAAGTCAAATACATTCTACAAAGCTAATTGAATCAAATGAAAGTCAAACACATTCAAACACAGCTAATTGAATCAAATGAAAGTCAAATATATTCAATGAAGCTAATTGAATCAAATTAAAGTCAAACACATTCAAACAAAGCTATTTGAATCAAATGAAAGTCAAACACATTCAAACAAAGCTATTTTTAATCAAATGAAAGTCAAATACATTCTACAAAGCTAATTGAATCAAATGAAAGTCAAACACATTCAAACAAAGCTATTTGAATAAAATGAAAGTCAAATACATTCTACAAAGCTTATTGAAACAAATGAATGTCAAACACATTCAAACAAAGTTATTTGAATCAAATGAAGTCTATTACATTCTACAAAGCTAATTGAATCAAACGAAAGTCAAACACATTCAAACAAAGCTATATGAATCAAATGAGAGTCAAATAAATTCAAACAAAGCTAATTAAATCAAATAAAAGTCAAATACATTCTACAAAGCTAATTGAATAATATAAAAGTCAAACACATTCAAACAAAGCTAATTGAATCAAATGGAAGTCAAATACATTCTACAAAGCTAATTGAATTGAATGAATTCAAATACATTCAAAATAAGCTAATTGAATCAAATGAAAGTCAAACACATTCAAACAAAGCTTTCGAATCAAATGAAAGTCAAATACATTCTACAAAGCTAATAGAATCAAATGAAAGTCAAACACATTCAAACAAAGGATATTGAATCAAATGAAAGTCAAACACATTCAAACAAAGCTATTGTAATCAAATGAAAGTCGAATACATTCTACAAAGCTAATTGAATCAAATAAAAGTCAAACACATTCAAACAAAGCTATTTGAATCAAATGAGAGTTAAACACGTTCAAACATAGCTAATTAAATAAAATAAGAGTCAAATTCATTCTACAAAGGTAATTGAATCAAATAAAAGTCAAACACATTCAAAAAATGCTTATTAATTTAAATGAAAGTCAAACACATTCAAACAAAGCTATATAAATCAAATGAAAGTGAAATGCAATCTACAAAGCAAATTGAATCAAATGAAATTCAATCACATTCAAACAAAGCTATTTAAATAAAATGAAAGTCAAATACATTCTACAAAGCTAATTGAATCAAATGAAACTCAAACACTTTTAAACAATGCTTTTTGAATCAAATAAAAGTCAAATACATTCTACAAAGCTATTTGAATCAAATGAAAGTCAAATACATTTTACAAATCTATTTGAATCAAATGAGAGTCAAATACATTCAAACAAAGCAAATTAAATCAAATAAAAGTCAAATACATTCTACAAAGCTAATTGAATCAAATGAAAGTCAAACACATTTAAACAAAGCTATTGGAATCAAATAAAAGTCAAATACATTCTACAAAGCTAATTGAATCAAATGAATGTCAAACACATTCAAACAAAGCTATTTGAATCAAATGAGAGTCAAATACATTCAAGCAAAGCTAATTAAATCAAATAAAAGTCAAATACATTCTACAAAGCTAATTGAATCAAATGAAAGTCAAACACATTCAAACAAAGCTAATTGAATCAAATGAAAGTCAAATATATTCAATGAAGCTAATTGAATCAAATTAAAGTCAAACACATTCAAACAAAGCTATTTGAATCAAATGAAAGTCAAACACATTCAAACAAAGCTATTTTAATCAAATGAAAGTCAAATACATTCTACAAAGCTAATTGAATCAAATGAAAGTCAAACACATTCAAACAAAGCTATTTGAATAAAATGAAAGTCAAATACATTCTACAAAGCTTATTGAAACAAATGAATGTCAACACATTCAAACAAAGTTATTTGAATCAAATGAAGTCTATTACATTCTTCAAAGCTAATTTTATCAAACGAAAGTCAAACACATTCAAACAAAGCTATTTGAATCAAATGAGAGTCAAATAAATTCAAACAAAGCTAATTAAATCAAATAAAGTCAAATACATTCTACAAAGCTAATTGAATCATATAAAAGTCAAACACATTCAAACAAAGCTAATTGAATCAAATGGAAGTCAAATACATTCAAACAAAGCTAATTGAATCAAATGAAAGTCAAACACATTCAAACAAAGCTTTCGAATCAAATGAAAGTCAAATACATTCTACAAAGCTAATTGAATCAAATGAAAGTCAAACACATTCAAACAAAGCTATTTGAATCAAATGAAAGTAAAATACGTTCTACAAAGCTAATTATATCAAATGAAAGTCAAACACATTCAAACAAAGTTATTTAAATCAAATGGAAGTGAAATGCATTCTACAAAGCTAATAGAATCAAATGAAAGTTAAACACATTCAAACAACGTTATTTGAATCAAATGAAAGTCAAATACATTCTACAAAGCTAATTGAATCAAATGAAACTCAAACACTTTCAAACAATTCTTTTTGAATCAAATAAAAGTCAAATACATTCTACAAAGCTATTTGAATCAAATGAAAGTCAAATACATTTTACAAATCTATTTGAATCAAATGAGAGTCAAATACATTCAAACAAAGCAAATTAAATCAAATAAAAGTTAAATACATTCTACAAAGCTAATTGAATCAAATGAAAGTCGAACACATTCAAACAAAGCTAATTGAATCAAATGGAAGTCAAATACATTCTACAAAGCTAATTGAATTGAATGAAAGTCAAATACATTCAAAATAAGCTAATTGAATCAAATGAAAGTCAAACACATTCAAACAAAGCTTTCGAATCAAATGAAAGTCAAATACATTCTACAAAGCTAATTGAATCAAATAAAAGTCAAATACATTTTACAAATCTATTTGAATCAAATGAGAGTCAAATACATTCAAACAAAGCAAATTCAATCAAATAAAAGTCAAATACATTCTACAAAGCTAATTGAATCAAATGAAAGTCGAACACATTCAAACAAAGCTAATTGAATCAAACAAATACATTCTACAAAGCTAATTGAATTGAATGAAAGTCAAATACATTCAAAATAAGCTAATTGAATCAAATGAAAGTCAAACACATTCAAACAAAGCTTTCGAATCAAATGAAAGTCAAATACATTCTACAAAGCTAATTGAATCAAATGAAAGTCAAACACATTCAAACAAAGCTATTTGAATCAAATGAAAGTCAAATACGTTCTACAAAGCTAATTATATCAAATGAAAGTCAAACACATTCAAACAAAGTTATTTAAATCAAATGGAAGTGAAATGCATTCTACAAAGCTAATAGAATCAAATGAAAGTTAAACACATTCAAACAACGTTATTTGAATCAAATGAAAGTCAAATACATTCTACAAAGCTAATTGAATCAAATGAAACTCAAACACTTTCAAACAATGCTTTTTGAATCAAATAAAAGTCAAATACATTCTACAAAGCTATTTGAATCAAATGAAAATCAAATACATTTTACAAATCTATTTGAATCAAATGAGAGTCAAATACATTCAAACAAAGCAAATTGAATCAAATGAAAGTCAAACACATTCAAACAAAGCTATTTTAATCAAATGAAAGTCAAACACATTCAAACAAAGCTATTTTAATCAAATGAAAGTCAAATACATTCTACAAAGCTAATTGAATCAAATGAAAGTCGAACACATTCAAACAAAGCTAATTGAATCAAATGGAAGTCAAATACATTCTACAAAGCTAATTGAATTGAATGAAAGTCAAATACATTCAAAATAAGCTAATTGAATCAAATGAAAGTCAAACACATTCAAACAAAGCTTTCGAATCAAATGAAAGTCAAATACATTCTACAAAGCTAATTGAATCAAATGAAAGTCAAACACATTCAAACAAAGCTATTTGAATCAAATGAAAGTCAAATACGTTCTACAAAGCTAATTATATCAAATGAAAGTCAAACACATTCAAACAAAGTTATTTAAATCAAATGGAAGTGAAATGCATTCTACAAAGCTAATTGAATCAAATGAAAGTTAAACACATTCAAACAACGTTATTTGAATCAAATGAAAGTCAAATACATTCTACTAAGCTAATTGAATCAAATGAAAGTCAAACACATTCAAACAAAGCTATTTGAATCAAATGACAGTCAAATACATTTTACAAAGCTAGTTGAATCAAATGAAAGTCAAACACATTCGAACAAAGCTAATTGAATCAAATGAAAGTCAAACATATTCCAACAAAGCTATTTTAATCAAATGAATGTCAAATACGTTTAACAAAGCTAATTGTATCAAATGAAAGTCAAACACATTCAAATAAAGCTATTTGAATCAAATGAAAGTCAAACGCATTCAAACAAAGTTATTTAAATTAAATAAAAGTGAAATGCATTCTACAAAGCTAATTAAATCAAATGAAAGTTAAACACATTCAAACAAAGCTATTTGAATCAAATGAGAGTCAAATACATTCAAACAAAGCTAATTAAATCAAATAAAAGTCAAATACATTCTACAAAGCTAATTGAATCAAATGAAAGTCAAACACATTAAAACAAAGCTAATTGAATCAAATGAAAGTGAAATACATTAAACAAAGCTAATAGACTCAAATGAAAGTCAAACACATTCAAACAAAGCAAATTGAATCAAATGAAAGTCAAACACATTCAAACAAAGCTATTTTAATCAAATGAAAGTCGAATACATTCTACAAAGCTAATTGAATCAAATAAAAGTCAAACACATTCAAACAAAGCTATTTGAATCAAATGAGAGTTAAACACGTTCAAACATAGCTAATTAAATCAAATAAGAGTCAAATACATTCTACAAAGGTAATTGAATTAAATAAAAGTCAAACACATTCAAACAAAGCCTTTTAAATCAAATAAAAGTCAAACACATTCAAAAAAAGCTTTTTAATTTAAATGAAAGTCAAACACATTCAAACAAAGCTATATAAATCAAATGAAAGTGAAATGCAATCTACAAAGCAAATTGAATCAAATGAAATTCAATCACATTCAAACAAAGCTATTTAAATCAAATGAAAGTCAAATACATTCTACAAAGCTAATTGAATCAAATGAAACTCAAAAACTTTCAAACAATGCTTTTTGAATCAAATAAAAGTCAAATACATTCTACAAAGCTATTTGAATCAAATGAAAGTCAAATACATTTTACAAATCTATTTGAATCAAATGAGAGTTAAATACATTCAAACAAAGCAAATTAAATCAAATAAAAGTCAAATACATTCTACAAAGCTAATTGAATCAAATGAAAGTCAAACACATTTAAACAAAGCTATTGGAATCAAATAAAAGTCAAATACATTCTACAAAGCTAATTGAATCAAATGAATGTCAAACACATTCAAACAAAGCTATTTGAATCAAATGAAAGTCAAACACATTCAAACAAAGCTAATTAAATCAAATAAAAGTCAAATACATTCTACAAAGCTAATTGAATCAAATGAAAGTCAAACACATTCAAACACAGCTAATTGAATCAAATGAAAGTCAAATATATTCAATGAAGCTAATTGAATCAAATTAAAGTCAAACACATTCAAACAAAGCTATTTGAATCAAATGAAAGTCAAACACATTCAAACAAAGCTATTTTAATCAAATGAAAGTCAAATACATTCTACAAAGCTAATTGAATCAAATGAAAGTCAAACACATTCAAACAAAGCTATTTGAATAAAATGAAAGTCAAATACATTCTACAAAGCTTATTGAAACAAATGAATGTCAAACACATTCAAACAAAGTTATTTGAATCAAATGAAGTCTATTACATTCTACAAAGCTAATTGAATCAAACGAAAGTCAAACACATTCAAACAAAGCTATATGAATCAAATGAGAGTCAAATAAATTCAAACAAAGCTAATTAAATCAAATAAAAGTCAAATACATTCTACAAAGCTAATTGAATAATATAAAAGTCAAACACATTCAAACAAAGCTAATTGAATCAAATGGAAGTCAAATACATTCTACAAAGCTAATTGAATTGAATGAATTCAAATACATTCAAAATAAGCTAATTGAATCAAATGAAAGTCAAACACATTCAAACAAAGCTTTCGAATCAAATGAAAGTCAAATACATTCTACAAAGCTAATAGAATCAAATGAAAGTCAAACACATTCAAACAAAGGAATTGAATCAAATGAAAGTCAAACACATTCAAACAAAGCTATTGTAATCAAATGAAAGTCGAATACATTCTACAAAGCTAATTGAATCAAATAAAAGTCAAACACATTCAAACAAAGCTATTTGAATCAAATGAGAGTTAAACACGTTCAAACATAGCTAATTAAATAAAATAAGAGTCAAATTCATTCTAAAATGTAATTGAATCAAATAAAAGTCAAACACATTCAAAAAAAGCTTTTTAATTTAAATGAAAGTCAAACACATTCAAACAAAGCTATATAAATCAAATGAAAGTGAAATGCAATCTACAAAGCAAATTGAATCAAATGAAATTCAATCACATTCAAACAAAGCTATTTAAATAAAATGAAAGTCAAATACATTCTACAAAGCTAATTGAATCAAATGAAACTCAAACACTTTCAAACAATGCTTTTTGAATCAAATAAAAGTCAAATACATTCTACAAAGCTATTTGAATCAAATGAAAGTCAAATACATTTTACAAATCTATTTGAATCAAATGAGAGTCAAATACATTCAAACAAAGCAAATTAAATAAAATAAAAGTCAAATACATTCTACAAAGCTAATTGAATCAAATGAAAGTCAAACACATTTAAACAAAGCTATTGGAATCAAATAAAAGTCAAATACATTCTACAAAGCTAATTAAATCAAATGAATGTCAAACACATTCAAACAAAGCTATTTGAATCAAATGAGAGTCAAATACATTCAAACAAAGCTAATTAAATCAAATAAAAGTCAAATACATTCTATAAAGCTAATTGAATCAAATGAAAGTCAAACACATTCAAACAAAGCTAATTGAATCAAATGAAAGTCAAATATATTCAATGAAGCTAATTGAATCAAATTAAAGTCAAACACATTCAAACAAAGCTATTTGAATCAAATGAAAGTCAAACACATTCAAACAAAGCTATTTTAATCAAATGAAAGTCAAATACATTCTACAAAGCTAATTGAATCAAATGAAAGTCAAACACATTCAAACAAAGCTATTTGAATAAAATGAAAGTCAAATACATTCTACAAAGCTTATTGAAACAAATGAATGTCAACACATTCAAACAAAGTTATTTGAATCAAATGAAGTCTATTACATTCTTCAAAGCTAATTGTATCAAACGAAAGTCAAACACATTCAAACAAAGCTATTTGAATCAAATGAGAGTCAAATAAATTCAAACAAAGCTAATTAAATCAAATAAAAGTCAAATACATTCTACAAAGCTAATTGAATCATATAAAAGTCAAACACATTCAAACAAAGCTAATTGAATCAAATGGAAGTCAAATACATTCAAACAAAGCTATTTGAATCAAATGAAAGTCAAATACATTCTACAAAGCTAATGGAATCAATGAAAGTCAAACACATTCAAACAAAGCTATTTGAATCAAATGAGAGTCAAATACATTCAAACAAAGCTAATTAAATCAAATTAAAGTAAAATACATTCTACAAAGCTAATTGAATCAAATGAAAGTCAAACACATTCAAACAAAGCTAATTGAATCAAATGAGAGTCAAATGCATTCACACAAAGCTAATTAAATCAAATTAAAGTAAAATACATTCTACAAAGCTAATTGAATCAAATGAAAGTCAGACACATTCAAACAAAGCTAATTGAATCAAATGAGAGTCAAATGCATTCACACAAAGCTAATTAAATCAAATTAAAGTAAAATACATTCTACAAAGCTAATTGAATCAAATTAAAAGTCAAACACATTTAAACAAAGCTAATTGAGTCAAATGAGAGTCAAATGCATTCACACAAAGCTAATTAAATCAAATAAAAGTAAAATACATTCTACAAAGCTAATTGAATCAAATTAAAAGTCAAACACATTTAAACAAAGCCTTTTAAATCAAATGAAAATCAAACACATTTAAAAAAAGCTTTTTAATTTAAATTAAAATCAAACACATTCAAACAAAGCTATATAAATCAAATGAAAGTGAAATGCATTCGACAAAGCAAATTAAATCAAATGAAAGTCAAACACATTCAAACAAAGCTATTTGAATCAAATGAAAGTAAAATACATTCTACAAAGCTAATTGGATCAAATGAAAGTCAAACACATTCAAACAAAGCTATTTAAATCAAATGGAAGTCAAATACATTCTACAAAGCTGATTGAATTAAATGAAAGTCAATCACATTCCTACAAAGCTATTTGAATCAAATGAAAGTCAAATACGTTCTACAAAGCTAATTGTATCAAATGAAAGTCAAACACATTCAAACAAAGTTATTTGAATCAAACGAAAGTCAAATACATTCTATGAAGCTAATTGAATCAATGAAAGTCAAACACATTCAAACAAAACTAATTGAATCAAATGAAAGTCAAACAGATTCAAACAATGCCTTTTAAATCAAATGAAAGTCAAACATGTTCAAACAAAGCTAATTAAATCAAATAAAAGTCAAATACATTCTACAAAGCTAATTGAATCAAATGAAAGTCAAAAACATTCTAACAAAGCTATTTGAATCAAATGAAAGTCAAATCCATTCTGCTAAGCTAATTGGATCAAATGAAAGTCAAACACATTCAAACAAAGCTATTTGAATCAAATGAAAGTCAAATACAATCTACAAAGCTAATTGAATCAAAAAAAAGTGAAACACATTCAAACGAAGCTATTTGAATTAAATGAGAGTCAAAAACATTCAAACAAAGCTCATTAAATCATATAAAAGTCAAATACATTCTACAAAGCTAATTGAATCAAATGAAAGTCAAACACATTCAAACAAAGCTAATTGAATCAAATGAAAGTCAAATACATTCAATAAAGCTAATAGAATCAAATGAAAGTCAAACACATTCAAACAAAGCAAATTGAATCAAATGAAAGTCAAACACATTCAAACAAAGCTATTTTAATCAAATGAATGTCAAATACATTAAAATAAAGCTATTTGAATCAAATGAAAGTCAAACGCATTGAAACAAAGTTATTTAAATCAAATGAAAGTGAAATGCATTCTACAAAGCTAATTGAATCAAATGAAAGTTAAACGCATTCAAACAAAGCTATTTGAATCAAATGAGAGTCAAATACATTCTACAAAGCTAATTGAATCAAATGAAAGTCAAACTCATTCAAACAAAGCTAATTGAATCAAATGAAAGTCAAACACATTCAAACAAAGCTATTTTATTTAAATGAATGTCAAATACATTCTACAAAGCTAATTGAATCAAATGAAAGTCAAACACATTCAAACAAAGCTATTTGAAGAAAATGAAAGTCAAATACATTCTACAAAGCAAATTGAAAAAAATGAAAGTCAAACACAGTCAAACAAAGTTATTTGACTCAAATGAAAGTCAAATACATTCTACAAAGCTAATTGAATCAAATGAAAGTCAAACACATTCAAACAAAGCTATTTGAATCAAATGAAAGTCAAATACGTTCTACAAAGCTAATTGTATCAAATGAAAGTCAAACGCAATCAAATAAAGCTATTTGAGTCAAATGAAAGTCAAACACATTCAAACAAAGTTGTTTAAATTAAATGAAAGTGAAATGTATTCTACAAAGCTAATTGAATCAAATGAAAGTCAAACACATTCAAATAAAGCTATTTGAATCAAAGGAGAGCCAAATAAATTCAAACAAATCTAATTAAATCAAATAAAAGTAAAATACATTCTACAAAGCTAATTGAATCAAATGAAAGTCAAACACATTCAAACAAAGCCTTTTAAATCAAATGAAAGTCAAACACATTCAAACAAAGCTAATTGAATCAAATAAAAGTAAAGCACATTCAAACAAAGCTATTTTAATCGAATGAAAGTCAATTACGTTCTACAAAGCTAATTGAATCAAATGAAAGTCAAACACATTCAAACAAAGCTATTTGAATCAAATGAAAGTCAAACACATTCAAACAAAGCTATTTAAATCAAATGAGAGTCAAATACATTAAAACAAAGCTAATTAAATCAAATAAAAGTCTAATATATTCTACAAAGCTAATTGAATTAAATTAAAGTCAAACACATTCAAACAAAGCTAATTGAATCAAATGAAAGTCAAACACATTCAAACAAAGATTTAGAATCAAATGAAAATACATTCTACAAAGCTAATTGAATCAAATGAAAGTCAAACACATTCAAATAAAGCTATTTGAATCAAATGAAAGTCAAATACATTCTAAAAAGCTAATTGAATCAAATGAAAGTCAAACACATTCAAACAAAGCTATTTGAATTAAATGAGAGTCAAATACATTCAAACAAAGCTAATTAAATCAAATAAAAGTCTAATACATTCTACAAAGCTAATTGAATTAAATTAAAGTCAAACACATTTAAACAAAGCTAATTTAATCAAATGAAAGTCAAACACATTCAAACAAAGATTTCGAATCAAATGAAAGTCAAATACATTCTACAAAGCTAATTGAATCAAATGAAAGTCAAACACATTCAAATAAAGCTATTTTAATCAAATGAAAGTAAAATACATTCTACAAAGCTAATTGAATCAAATGTTAGTCAAACACATTCAAACAAAGCTGTTTGAATCAAATGAGAGTCAAACAAATTCAAACAAAGCTAATTAAATAAAATAAAAGTAAAATACATTCTACAAAGCTAATTGAATCAAATGAAAGTCAAACACATTCAAACAAAGTCTTTTAAATCAAATGAAAGTCAAACACATTCAAAAAAAGCTTTTTAGTTTAAATGAAAGTTAAACACATTCAAACAAAGCTATATAAATCAAATGAAAGTGAAATGCATTCTACAAAGCAAATTGAATTAAATGAAATTCAAACACATTCAAACAAAGCTATTTGAATCAAATGACAGTAAAATACATTCTACAAAGCTAATTGAATCAATTGAAAGTCAAACACATTCAAACAAAGCTATTTGAATCAAATGAAAGTCAAATACATTCAAACAAAGCTATTTTAATTAAATGAATGTCAAATACATTCTACAAAGCTAATTGAATCAAATGAAAGTGAAACACATTCAAACAAAGCTATTTGAAGAAAATAAAAGTCAAATACATTCTACAAAGCAAATTGAAATAAATGAAAGTCAAACACAGTCAAACAAAGTTATTGACTCAAATGAAAGTCAAATACATTCTACAAAGCTAATTGAATCAAATGAAAGTCAAACACATTCAAACAAAGCTATTTGAATCAAATGAAAGTCAAACACATTCAAACAAAGATTTCGAATCAAATGAAAATACATTCTACAAAGCTAATTCAATCAAATGAAAGTCAAACACATTCAAATAAAGCTATTTGAATCAAATTAAAGTCAAATACATTCTACAAAGCTAATTGAATCAAATGAAAGTCAAACACATTCAAACAAAGCTATTTGAATTAAATGAGAGTCAAATACATTCAAACAAAGCTAATTAAATCAAATAAAAGTCTAATACATTCTACAAAGCTAATTGAATAAAATTAAAGTCAAACACATTCAAACAAAGCTAATTGAATCAAATGAAAGTCAAACACATTCAAACAAAGCTATTTGAATCAAATGAAAGTCAAATACAATCTACTAAGCTAATTAAATCAAATAAAAGTGAAACACATTCAAACGAAGCTATTTGAATTAAATGAGAGTCAAAAACATTCAAACAAAGCTAATTAAATCATATAAAAGTCAAATACATTCTACAAAGCTAATTGAATCAAATGAAAGTCAAACACATTCAAACAAAGCTAATTGAATCAAATGAAAGTCAAACACATTCAATAAAGCTAATAGAATCAAATGAAAGTCAAACACATTCAAACAAAGCTATTTGAATTAAATGAAAATCAAATACATTCTACAATGCTAATTGAATCAAATGAAAGTCAACCACATTCAAACAAAGCTATTTTAATCAAATGAAAGTCAAATACATTCTACAAAGCTAATTGAATCAAATGAAAGTCAAACACATTCAAACAAAGCTATTTGAATCAAATGAAAGTCAAACACATTCAAACAAAGATTTCGAATCAAATGAAAATACATTCTACAAAGCTAATTGAATCAAATGAAAGTCAAACACATTCAAATAAAGCTATTTGAATCAAATGAAAGTCAAATACATTCTACAAAGCTAATTGAATCAAATGAAAGTCAAACACATTCAAACAAAGCTATTTGAATTAAATGAGAGTCAAATACATTCAAACAAAGCTAATTAAATCAAATAAAAGTCTAATACATTCAACAAAGCTAATTGAATTAAAATAAAGTCAAACACATTCAAACAAAGCTAATTGAATCAAATGAAAGTCAAACACATTCAAACAAAGATTTCGAATCAAATGAAAGTCAAATACAATCTACAAAGCTAATTGAATCAAATAAAAGTGAAACACATTCAAACGAAGCTATTTGAATTAAATGAGAGTCAAAAACATTCAAACAAAGCTAATTAAATCATATAAAAGTCAAATACATTCTACAAAGCTAATTGAATCAAATGAAAGTCAAACACATTCAAACAAAGCTAATTGAATCAAATGAAAGTCAAATACATTCAATAAAGCTAATAGAATCAAATGAAAGTCAAACACATTCAAACAAAGCAAATTGAATCAAATGAAAGTCAAACACATTCAAACAAAGCTATTTTAATCAAATGGATGTCAAATACATTAAAATAAAGCTATTTGAATCAAATGAAAGTCAAACTCATTGAAACAAAGTTATTTAAATCAAATGAAAGTGAAATGCATTCTACAAAGCTAATTGAATCAAATGAAAGTTAAACACATTCAAACAAAGCTATTTGAATCAAATGAGAGTCAAATACATTCTACAAAGCTAATTGAATCAAATGAAAGTCAAACTCATTCAAACAAAGCTAATTGAATCAAATGAAAGTCAAACACATTCAAACAAAGCTATTTTAATTAAATGAATGTCAAATACATTCTACAAAGCTAATTGAATCAAATGAAAGTCAAACACATTCAAACAAAGCTATTTGAAGAAAATGAAAGTCAAATACATTCTACAAAGCAAATTGAAACAAATGAAAGTCAAACACAGTCAAACAAAGTTATTTGACTCAAATGAAAGTCAAATACATTCTACAAAGCTAATTGAATCAAATGAAAGTCAAACACATTCAAACAAAGCTATTTGAATCAAATGAAAGTCAAATACATTCTACAAAGTTGTTTAAATTAAATGAAAGTGAAATGTATTCTACAAAGCTAATTGAATCAAATGAAAGTCAAACACATTCAAATAAAGCTATTTGAATCAAAGGAGAGTCAAATAAATTCAAACAAATCTAATTAAATCAAATAAAAGTAAAATACATTCTACAAAGCTAATTGAATCAAATGAAAGTCAAACACATTCAAACAAAGCCTTTTAAATCAAATGAAAGTCAAACACATTCAAACAAAGCTAATTGAATCAAATAAAAGTAAAGCACATTCAAACAAAGCTATTTTAATCGAATGAAAGTCAATTACGTTCTACAAAGCTAATTGAATCAAATGAAAGTCAAACACATTCAAACAAAGCTATTTGAATCAAATGAATGTCAAACACATTCAAACAAAGCTATTTGAATCAAATGAGAGTCAAATACATTAAAACAAAGCTAATTAAATCAAATAAAAGTCTAATATATTCTACAAAGCTAATTGAATTAAATTAAAGTCAAACACATTCAAACAAAGCTAATTGAATCAAATGAAAGTCAAACACATTCAAACAAAGATTTAGAATCAAATGAAAATACATTCTACAAAGCTAATTGAATCAAATGAAAGTCAAACACATTCAAATAAAGCTATTTGAATCAAATGAAAGTCAAATACATTCTAAAAAGCTAATTGAATCAAATGAAAGTCAAACACATTCAAACAAAGCTATTTGAATTAAATGAGAGTCAAATACATTCAAACAAAGCTAATTAAATCAAATAAAAGTCTAATACATTCTACAAAGCTAATTGAATTAAATTAAAGTCAAACACATTTAAACAAAGCTAATTTAATCAAATGAAAGTCAAACACATTCAAACAAAGATTTCGAATCAAATGAAAGTCAAATACATTCTACAAAGCTAATTGAATCAAATGAAAGTCAAACACATTCAAATAAAGCTATTTTAATCAAATGAAAGTAAAATACATTCTACAAAGCTAATTGAATCAAATGTTAGTCAAACACATTCAAACAAAGCTGTTTGAATCAAATGAGAGTCAAACAAATTCAAACAAAGCTAATTAAATAAAATAAAAGTAAAATACATTCTACAAAGCTAATTGAATCAAATGAAAGTCAAACACATTCAAACAAAGTCTTTTAAATCAAATGAAAGTCAAACACATTCAAAAAAAGCTTTTTAGTTTAAATGAAAGTTAAACACATTCAAACAAAGCTATATAAATCAAATGAAAGTGAAATGCATTCTACAAAGCAAATTGAATTAAATGAAATTCAAACACATTCAAACAAAGCTATTTGAATCAAATGACAGTAAAATACATTCTACAAAGCTAATTGAATCAATTGAAAGTCAAACACATTCAAACAAAGCTATTTGAATCAAATGAAAGTCAAATACATTCAAACAAAGCTATTTTAATTAAATGAATGTCAAATACATTCTACAAAGCTAATTGAATCAAATGAAAGTGAAACACATTCAAACAAAGCTATTTGAAGAAAATAAAAGTCAAATACATTCTACAAAGCAAATTGAAATAAATGAAAGTCAAACACAGTCAAACAAAGTTATTGACTCAAATGAAAGTCAAATACATTCTACAAAGCTAATTGAATCAAATGAAAGTCAAACACATTCAAACAAAGCTATTTGAATCAAATGAAAGTCAAACACATTCAAACAATGATTTCGAATCAAATGAAAATACATTCTACAAAGCTAATTCAATCAAATGAAAGTCAAACACATTCAAATAAAGCTATTTGAATCAAATTAAAGTCAAATACATTCTACAAAGCTAATTGAATCAAATGAAAGTCAAACACATTCAAACAAAGCTATTTGAATTAAATGAGAGTCAAATACATTCAAACAAAGCTAATTAAATCAAATAAAAGTCTAATACATTCTACAAAGCTAATTGAATAAAATTAAAGTCAAACACATTCAAACAAAGCTAATTGAATCAAATGAAAGTCAAACACATTCAAACAAAGCTATTTGAATCAAATGAAAGTCAAATACAATCTACTAAGCTAATTAAATCAAATAAAAGTGAAACACATTCAAACGAAGCTATTTGAATTAAATGAGAGTCAAAAACATTCAAACAAAGCTAATTAAATCATATAAAAGTCAAATACATTCTACAAAGCTAATTGAATCAAATGAAAGTCAAACACATTCAAACAAAGCTAATTGAATCAAATGAAAGTCAAACACATTCAATAAAGCTAATAGAATCAAATGAAAGTCAAACACATTCAAACAAAGCTATTTGAATTAAATGAAAATCAAATACATTCTACAATGCTAATTGAATCAAATGAAAGTCAACCACATTCAAACAAAGCTATTTTAATCAAATGAAAGTCAAATACATTCTACAAAGCTAATTGAATCAAATGAAAGTCAAACACATTCAAACAAAGCTATTTGAATCAAATGAAAGTCAAACACATTCAAACAAAGATTTCGAATCAAATGAAAATACATTCTACAAAGCTAATTGAATCAAATGAAAGTCAAACACATTCAAATAAAGCTATTTGAATCAAATGAAAGTCAAATACATTCTACAAAGCTAATTGAATCAAATGAAAGTCAAACACATTCAAACAAAGCTATTTGAATTAAATGAGAGTCAAATACATTCAAACAAAGCTAATTAAATCAAATAAAAGTCTAATACATTCAACAAAGCTAATTGAATTAAAATAAAGTCAAACACATTCAAACAAAGCTAATTGAATCAAATGAAAGTCAAACACATTCAAACAAAGATTTCGAATCAAATGAAAGTCAAATACAATCTACAAAGCTAATTGAATCAAATAAAAGTGAAACACATTCAAACGAAGCTATTTGAATTAAATGAGAGTCAAAAACATTCAAACAAAGCTAATTAAATCATATAAAAGTCAAATACATTCTACAAAGCTAATTGAATCAAATGAAAGTCAAACACATTCAAACAAAGCTAATTGAATCAAATGAAAGTCAAATACATTCAATAAAGCTAATAGAATCAAATGAAAGTCAAACACATTCAAACAAAGCAAATTGAATCAAATGAAAGTCAAACACATTCAAACAAAGCTATTTTAATCAAATGGATGTCAAATACATTAAAATAAAGCTATTTGAATCAAATGAAAGTCAAACTCATTGAAACAAAGTTATTTAAATCAAATGAAAGTGAAATGCATTCTACAAAGCTAATTGAATCAAATGAAAGTTAAACACATTCAAACAAAGCTATTTGAATCAAATGAGAGTCAAATACATTCTACAAAGCTAATTGAATCAAATGAAAGTCAAACTCATTCAAACAAAGCTAATTGAATCAAATGAAAGTCAAACACATTCAAACAAAGCTATTTTAATTAAATGAATGTCAAATACATTCTACAAAGCTAATTGAATCAAATGAAAGTCAAACACATTCAAACAAAGCTATTTGAAGAAAATGAAAGTCAAATACATTCTACAAAGCAAATTGAAACAAATGAAAGTCAAACACAGTCAAACAAAGTTATTTGACTCAAATGAAAGTCAAATACATTCTACAAAGCTAATTGAATCAAATGAAAGTCAAACACATTCAAACAAAGCTATTTGAATCAAATGAAAGTCAAATACATTCTACAAAGTTGTTTAAATTAAATGAAAGTGAAATGTATTCTACAAAGCTAATTGAATCAAATGAAAGTCAAACACATTCAAATAAAGCTATTTGAATCAAATGAGAGTTAAACACGTTCAAACATAGCTAATTAAATCAAATAAGAGTCAAATAAATTCAAACAAATCTAATTAAATCAAATAAAAGTAAAATACATTCTACAAAGCTAATTGAATCAAATGAAAGTCAAACACATTCAAACAAAGCCTTTTAAATCAAATGAAAGTCAAACACATTCAAACAAAGCTAATTGAATCAAATAAAAGTAAAGCACATTCAAACAAAGCTATTTTAATCGAATGAAAGTCAATTACGTTCTACAAAGCTAATTGAATCAAATGAAAGTCAAACACATTCAAACAAAGCTATTTGAATCAAATGAATGTCAAACACATTCAAACAAAGCTATTTGAATCAAATGAGAGTCAAATACATTAAAACAAAGCTAATTAAATCAAATAAAAGTCTAATATATTCTACAAAGCTAATTGAATTAAATTAAAGTCAAACACATTCAAACAAAGCTAATTGAATCAAATGAAAGTCAAACACATTCAAACAAAGATTTAGAATCAAATGAAAATACATTCTACAAAGCTAATTGAATCAAATGAAAGTCAAACACATTCAAATAAAGCTATTTGAATCAAATGAAAGTCAAATACATTCTACAAAGCTAATTTAATCAAATGAAAGTCAAACACTTTCAAACAAAGCTATTTGAATTAAATGAGAGTCAAACACATTCAAACAAAGCTAATTTAATTAAATGAATGTCAAATACATTCTACAAAGCTAATTGAATCAAATGAAAGTGAAACACATTCAAACAAAGCTATTCGAAGAAAATAAAAGTCAAATACATTCTACAAAGCAAATTGAAACAAATGAAAGTCAAACACAGTCAAACAAAGTTATTGACTCAAATGAAAGTCAAATATATTCTACAAAGCTAATTGAATCAAATAAAAGTCAAAACACATTCAAACAAAGCTATTTGAATCAAATGAAAGTCAAACACATTCAAATAAAGATCGAATCAAATGAAAATACATTCTACAAAGCTAATTGAATCAAATGAAAGTCAAACACATTCAAATAAAGCTATTTGAATCAAATGAAAGTCAAATACATTCTACAAAGCTAAATGAATCAAATGAAAGTCAAACACATTCAAACAAAGCTATTTGAATTAAATGAGAGTCAAATACATTCAAACAAAGCTAATTAAATCAAATAAAAGTCTAATACATTCTACAAAGCTAATTGAATTAAATTAAAGTCAAATACATTCAAACAAAGCTAATTGAATCAAATGAAAGTCAAACACATTCAAACAAAGATTTCGAATCAAATGAAAGTCAAATACATTCTACAAAGCTAATTGAATCAAATGAAAGTCAAACACATTCAAATAAAGCTATTTGAATCAAATGTTAGTCAAACACATTCAAAAAAAGCTTTTTAATTTAAATGAAAGTCAAACACATTCAAACAAAGCTATATAAATCAAATGAAAGTGAAATGCATTCTACAAAGCAAATTGAATTAAATGAAATTCAAACACATTCAAATAAAGCTATTTGAATCAAATGACAGTAAAATACATTCTACAAAGCTAATTGAATTAATTGAAAATCAAACACATTCAAACAAAGCTATTTGAAACAAATGAAAGTCAAATACATTCAAACAAAGCTATTTTAATTAAATGAATGTCAAATACATTCTACAAAGCTAATTGAATCAAATGAAAGTGAAACACATTCAAACAAAGCTATTTAAAGAAAATAAAAGTCAAATACATTCTACAAAGCAAATTGAAACAAATGAAAGTCAAACACAGTCAAACAACGTTATTGACTCAAATGAAAGTCAAATACATTCTACAAAGCTAATTGAATCAAATAAAAGTCAAACACATTCAAAACAAAGCTATTTGAATCAAAAGAAAGTCAAACACATTCAAACAAAGATTTTGAATCAAATGAAAGTCAAATACATTCTGTTTTGGGGTTTTCTGATGTCCTGCGGGAGAGCTACAATTCCGAGACTGGAACCGGACGCCTGTACCTGCAAAATAACGGAGACTCCTGAGAGCTCCGCCTCCAACGGTCAAGTTAGTACCTGATTAAGGAGTAATTAATACAGAAATTAAAGTAATAAGGTCTCTCTAGGTGAGAGTATCTAATGTAGGTAATCTGCTTTGCTAGCGAGATCAGCCGGTTATTAGTGTGTTCCGTCAATTATTCGGTCCCCTGATTAATGAGGATTAATCGAGTATTTATAGCCTTGGGAAGCGTGCAACTCTCTAGGTTTAAGGTAAACCTAGGGCCGATCGGGCTTCTAGACTGAAATGGGCCTTGATGGCCGGTTGTCCCATTTGGCATGGGTGGACACGTGGCGTGTCTTAAGTGGTCCGTGGAGGACGCGTGGCGGAACCTGGTTGGTCCACTTGTCAAACGGCGCTTGGTGGATAAAAAATCCCCTAATCATTTGCCCCTCACAGGTGGCACGCGACTGGTCACGTGTCGCCTGTGACAGGTGTCGCACGGTGACAGGCGACGGCCCGTTACAGGTGTCACCTTGCAGACGGCCGGGAGATTCTCCCGCCCAAATTTGAATTCGGAAGCGACCCTTCGCCTTCTCATTTTGCCTATAAAAGGAAGTGCTGACTTCGGTCATTTTCACATTTGAGAATTTTTTGCGAGAACATTCGGACCCCTGAACTTGATCTGACATTTTCGGACTTTTTCTGCCTACCGCCTGTTCTGACAAGCCGACTGACCCGAACTTTCAGGACTTCATCAACTGTCATCCGTTCAGGTAACTCAGTTCTCTTACTCTTAATTTTCTTTTTATTTTTTGAAATGGCACCATGGAAGCACACGACACGCCCTAAGTTAGTGATCAGCCGGTCACCGGGGACGGCTGAATCTAGGACTAGGAGTGCCGCCTGCCCTTTTCTGGACCCATCTTTGCCCTTTATACAAAGTCCGACTGAATCTGTGTCTATGCAGAACGTGATGGCCAGAACAAAAAAAGACTGCTAGAATATCAAACTCAGACGGCTCCTCCCAAAGGGTACTCCTTAGCGAAACATCTGACCAGGCGCCAGATGTGGAACGAGGCGACTGTCAAGCTGACAGTTCTGAGAGAGGGACCAAGGTGTTCCCTTCTCATCTAACCGTGGACATGTCTAATTTACCTTCTGCTCCTTCTAAGGGAGAGGAGGCGGGCCCCTCTAGGAGAGGGGAGGCGTCGTCCTCTTCGGACTCGTCAGGGGACGAGTCCGATTCCAGCTCTTCTGACCATAGTTCTTCTGACCATAGTTCTTCTGACTCAGAAGAAAAACATAACCGCCTACAAGAGGCGAGAAGTTCCCATGCAGTGGAGAAGGGGGATAATTGGGCAGAGCCGTCCGCCTCTTACAGAGAGGAAAACACCCCCTACTACTGCAGGGTGCCCCGGGGCCGGATCGCAACCATGCGAGACAACGTGGCGAGCTTTATTGCTAACCACAAAATGGGCCCGGAGTATTTACTGTTTGTGCCGGATCCAGAAGATACTGTCGTCTGGCCGGCTGGTACCAGCTATGGTGACGGCTGTTTTGGCTGCTATGTGGCGGCCATCAAAGCTGGTCTGCGCTTCCCATTACATCCGGCTGTTCAGCGGATTTTAGATGGGTATGATCTGGGGTTATGGCAGTTAGCCCCCAACTCTTGGGTAAACGTACTCGGCTATGTGGCCGGGTGCGAACTGAACGGGGTGGAGCCAAGTTTTGAGGCTTTCGCCCACATGAACTATCTCAGCCGGACCCCTAAGTCGGGAGGTACCGGCTGGTATCAACTAACAAGCCACAGGGGTTACCTCATGACGAGAGGTAAGGCAAACAAATGGAAGGATTGGCGGAACACCTTCCTTATTATCGAGAGTTCAGACACGGAGCTGAACAAACGTTTTAACAAGTGGAACAGGGATCCGCCTCTTCTTGCAGGCGGCCGCAGCATGCCGCCTGTTCCCCCAAAGGCTAAAAGAGAGATCCTAGACAAAGGACTCTTCAAAGTAGAGACTAGGGTGAACTCTACTTCAGGGGTACGAGAGCAAGTACCCCTACACTGCGTCCCGAGCTTCAAGTGGCTCTATGATGAGTACTTCTTGGCCGCCTGTGGCCTCGGCAGTCGGTGCTCTAGAGGTAGCCGGCCTGACGAATACTCTGTTTTTTCACGCCTTGTTTACTTGGGATTTTTACTAACTTTGCTGTTTATTTCTTTCAGCCGACGCCATGAGTAAAATAACAGCATCTAAGACTGCGGCGGCCATGCTGCGGGTTTCGCTAATGAAGCAGTCGTACGCCGACTCCCCCAGCAAGGAGGCACCCTTGGTAAGCTTTGAAAACTCTTCCCCTTTAAGTTGTATTATGC
>NW_018743901.1:0-84635 GCF_001683475.1 Chenopodium quinoa | reverse complement strand
GGCTAATTGAATCAATTATGACAGTCAAACAAAACTTTTTGTATCAAATGAAAGTCAAAATGCATTCAACAAAGCAAATTGACTCAATTGAAAGTTAACCACATTCAAGCAAAGCTTAATGAATCAAATGAAAGTCAAACACATTTAAACAAAGCTATTTGAACCAAATGAAAGTCAAACACATTCAAGAAAATGCTATTTGAATCAAATGAAAGTTCAAACGCATTCAAAAAAGGTATTTAAATCAAGTGAAAGTCAAAATCATTCAAACAAGGCTATTTGAATCAAATTAAAGTCAAACATATTCAAACAAAGCTTTTTGAATTAAATGAAAGTCAAATGCATTAAACAAAGCTAATTGATTCAAATGAAAGTCAATCACATTCAAACAAAGCTAATTTAATCAAAATAAAAAATCAAACACATTCAAACAAAGCTTTTTCAATCAAATGAAATTCAAATGCATTCAAAATAGCGATTTGAATCAAGTGAAAGTCAAACAAAGCTTTTTGAATCAAATGATTGTCAAATCCATTCAACGATGCTAGTTGAATCATATGAAAGTCAAGCACATTCAAACAAATCTTTTTGAATCAACTGAAAGTCAAATGCAATTAAAAAAAAGTAATTAAATCAAGTGAAAGTCAAACACATTTAAACAAAGTTTTTTAAATCAAATGAAAGTTAAATGCATTCAACAAAGCTTATTGAATCAAATGAAAGTAAAAACACATTCAAACAAAGCTAATTGCATCAAATGAAAGTCAAACACATTCGGACAAAGCTTTTTTAATTAAATAAAAGTTAAATGAATTCAAAAAAGCTAATTTAATCAAGTGAAAGTCAAACACATTCAAACAAAGCTTTTTTAATTAAGTGATTGTAAAGTGCATTCGCACAAAGCTAATTGAATCAAATCAAAGTCAAACACATTCGAACAAAGCTTTTTGAATCAAATAAAAGTTAAATGCATTCAAAAAAGCTAATTGAATCAAGTGAAAGTCTAAGTAATTCAAACAAAGCTTTTTGAATAAAATGAAAGTCAAACACATTCAAACAAGACTTTTTGAATCAAATGAAAGTCATATGCATTCAACAAAGCTAATTGAATCAAATGAAAGTCAATGGCATTCTAACAAAGCTAATTGAATCAAATGAAAGTCAATGGCATTGTAACAAACTTAATTAAATCAAACGAAAGTCAATGGCATTATAACAAACCTAATTGAATCAAATGAAAGTCAACCACATTCAAACAAAGCTAATTAAATCAAATGAAAGTTAACCACATTCAAACAAACTAATTTAAATCAAGTGAAATTCAAACACATTCAAACAAAGCTTTTTGAATCCAAAGAAAGTCAAATGAGTTCAAAAAAAGCTAATTGAATCAAGTGAAAGTCAAACAAATTCAAACATAGCTTTTTGAATCAAATGATTGTCAAATGCATTCAACGATACTAATTGAATCATATGAAAGTCAAACACATTCAAAACAAATCTTTTAGAATCAAATGAAAGTCAAATGCATTCAACAGATCAAATTGAATCAATTAAAAGTCAACCACATTCAAAACAAAGCTAGTTAAATCCAATGGAAGGCAAACACATTCAAACAAAGCTATTTGAATCAAATGAAAGTCAAACACATTCAAACAATGCTATCTGAATCAAATGAAAGTCAAATGCATTCAAAAAAGATAATTAAATCAAACGAAAGTCAAACACATTCAGACAAAGCTAATTGCATCAAATGAAAGTAAAAAACATTCAAACAAAGCTAAATAAATCATATGAAAGTCGAATGCTTTGAAAAAAGCTAACTGAATCAAGTAAAAAGTCCAAAGAATTCAAACAAAGCTTTTTGAATCAAATGATTGTCAAATGCATTCAACGAGGCTAATTGAATCATATGACAGTCAAACAAAACTTTTTGTATCAAATGAAAGTCAAATGCATTCAACGAGGCTAATTAAATCATATGACA
The DNA here is from genome assembly GCF_001683475.1 of Chenopodium quinoa. Lineage (NCBI taxonomy): Eukaryota > Viridiplantae > Streptophyta > Magnoliopsida > Caryophyllales > Amaranthaceae > Chenopodium > Chenopodium quinoa. The sequence goes on along the minus strand of NW_018743901.1, from coordinate 82,648 downwards.
GTCAAACAAAACTTTTTGTATCAAATGAAAGTCAAATGCATTCAACAAAGCAAATTGACTCAATTGAAAGTTAACCACATTCAAGCAAAGCTAATTGAATCAAATGAAAGTCAAACACATTTAAACAAAGCTATTTGAACCAAATGAAAGTCAAACACATTCAAGAAATGCTATTTGAATCAAATGAAAGTCAAACGCATTCAAAAAAGGTATTTAAATCAAGTGAAAGTCAAAATCATTCAAACAAGGCTATTTGAATCAAATTAAAGTCAAACATATTCAAACAAAGCTTTTTGAATTAAATGAAAGTCAAATGCATTAAACAAAGCTAATTGATTCAAATGAAAGTCAATCACATTCAAACAAAGCTAATTTAATCAAATAAAAATCAAACACATTCAAACAAAGCTTTTTCAATCAAATGAAATTCAAATGCATTCAAAATAGCGATTTGAATCAAGTGAAAGTCAAACAAAGCTTTTTGAATCAAATGATTGTCAAATCCATTCAACGATGCTAGTTGAATCATATGAAAGTCAAGCACATTCAAACAAATCTTTTTGAATCAACTGAAAGTCAAATGCAATTAAAAAAAAGTAATTAAATCAAGTGAAAGTCAAACACATTTAAACAAAGTTTTTTAAATCAAATGAAAGTTAAATGCATTCAACAAAGCTTATTGAATCAAATGAAAGTAAAAACACATTCAAACAAAGCTAATTGCATCAAATGAAAGTCAAACACTTTCGGACAAAGCTTTTTTAATTAAATAAAAGTTAAATGAATTCAAAAAAGCTAATTTAATCAAGTGAAAGTCAAACACATTCAAACAAAGCTTTTTTAATTAAGTGATTGTAAAGTGCATTCCCACAAAGCTAATTGAATCAAATCAAAGTCAAACACATTCGAACAAAGCTTTTTGAATCAAATAAAAGTTAAATGCATTCAAAAAAAGCTAATTGAATCAAGTGAAAGTCTAAGTAATTCAAACAAAGCTTTTTGAATAAAATGAAAGTCAAACACATTCAAACAAGACTTTTTGAATCAAATGAAAGTCATATGCATTCAACAAAGCTAATTGAATCAAATGAAAGTCAATGGCATTCTAACAAAGCTAATTGAATCAAATGAAAGTCAATGGCATTGTAACAAACTTAATTAAATCAAACGAAAGTCAATGGCATTATAACAAACCTAATTGAATCAAATGAAAGTCAACCACATTCAAACAAAGCTAATTAAATCAAATGAAAGTTAACCACATTCAAACAAACTAATTTAAATCAAGTGAAAATTAAACACATTCAAATAAAGCTTTTTGAATCCAAAGAAAGTCAAATGAGTTCAAAAAAGCTAATTGAATCAAGTGAAAGTCAAACAAATTCAAACATAGCTTTTTGAATCAAATGATTGTCAAATGCATTCAACGATACTAATTGAATCATATGAAAGTCAAACACATTCAAACAAATCTTTTTGAATCAAATGAAAGTCAAATGCATTCAACAGATCAAATTGAATCAATTAAAAGTCAACCACATTCAAACAAAGCTAATTAAATCCAATGGAAGGCAAACACATTCAAACAAAGCTATTTGAATCAAATGAAAGTCAAACACATTCAAACAATGCTATCTGAATCAAATGAAAGTCAAATGCATTAAAAAAAGATAATTAAATCAAACGAAAGTCAAACACATTCAGACAAAGCTAATTGCATCAAATGAAAGTAAAAAACATTCAAATAAAGCTAATTAAATCATATGAAAGTCGAATGCTTTGAAAAAAGCTAATTGAATCAAGTAAAAGTCCAAAGAATTCAAACAAAGCTTTTTGAATCAAATGATTGTCAAATGCATTCAACGAGGCTAATTGAATCATATGACCGTCAAACAAAACTTTTTGTATCAAATGAAAGTCAAATGCATTCAACAAAGCAAATTGACTCAATTGAAAGTTAACCACATTCAAGCAAAGCTAATTGAATCAAATGAAAGTCAAACACATTTAAACAAAGCTATTTGAACCAAATGAAAGTCAAACACATTCAAGAAATGGTATTTGAATCAAATGAAAGTCAAACACATTCAAAAAAGGTATTTAAATCAAGTGAAAGTCAAAATCATTCAAACAAGGCTATTTGAATCAAATTAAAGTCAAACATATTCAAACAAAGCTTTTTGAATTAAATGAAAGTCAAATGCATTAAACAAAGCTAATTGATTCAAATGAAAGTCAATCACATTCAAACAAAGCTAATTTAATCAAATAAAAATCAAACACATTCAAACAAAGCTTTTTCAATCAAATGAAATTCAAATGCATTCAAAATAGCGATTTGAATCAAGTGAAAGTCAAACAAAGCTTTTTGAATCAAATGATTGTCAAATCCATTCAACGATGCTAGTTGAATCATATGAAAGTCAAGCACATTCAAACAAATCTTTTTGAATCAACTGAAAGTCAAATGCAATTAAAAAAAAGTAATTAAATCAATTGAAAGTCAAACACATTTAAACAAAGTTTTTTAAATCAAATGAAAGTTAAATGCATTCAACAAAGCTTATTGAATCAAATGAAAGTAAAACACATTCAAACAAAGCTAATTTAATCAAGTGAAAGTCAAACACATTCAAAACAAAGCTTTTTTAATTAAGTGATTGTCAAGTGCATTCCCACAAAGCTAATTGAATCAAATCAAAGTCAAACACATTCGAACAAAGCTTTTTGAATCAAATAAAAGTTAAATGCATTCAAAAAAGCTAATTGAATCAAGTGAAAGTCTAAGTAATTCAAACAAACGTTTTTGAATAAAATGAAAGTCAAACACATTCAAACAAAGCTTTTTGAATCAAATGAAAGTCATATGCATTCAACAAAGCTAATTGAATCAAATGAAAGTCAATGGCATTCTAACAAAGCTAATTGAATCAAATGAAAGTCAATGGTATTGTAACAAACTTAATTAAATCAAACGAAAGTCAATGGCATTATAACAAACCTAATTGAATCAAATGAAAGTCAACCACATTCAAACAAAGCTAATTAAATCAAATGAAAGTTAACCACATTCAAACAAACTAATTTAAATCAAGTGAAATTCAAACACATTCAAACAAAGCTTTTTGAATCCAAAGAAAGTCAAATGAGTTCAAAAAAGCTAATTGAATCAAGTGAAAGTCAAACAAATTCAAACATAGCTTTTTGAATCAAATGATTGTCAAATGCATTCAACGATACTAATTGAATCATATGAAAGTCAAACACATTCAAACAAATCATTTTGAATCAAATGAAAGTCAAATGCATTCAATAGATCAAATTAAATCAATTAAAAGTCAACCTGATGCGTTTCTTGATTCGTTTGGTCTTAGGTTTAAACAAGCTTCACTCGTTTGTTTTCACCTAAGGGTTCTAAATCTGATTTCAAGGCTTCACTCACCTTAATCTCGTGATTTAGGGGTTTTTTGAGGATAGTTTGAATTAGCTTCACTCACTAATTAATCTAACCTCTCTTAAATCAGGTTTCACTCGCCTAATCTAAGGGTTTTTATGTTTAACTTCACTCGTCAAACACAAAGAAAACTTGGAAAGAAACGTTCCAAATTAACAAGCAATAAAGCTTTAATCAACAAAAAAAACTTCTTCTTTAATTCAAAGTTTACAACCTTTATTTATAGACTCAAAACTAATTCTAAACCTAATCAAATTAGAAAACTAATCCTAATTGAATTAGAATCCCATTTGACCTAGAAAACCTAAGAAAACCGAAACTTGATCCCCAAGTTCCTAATTCGGATATGACTAAACTAACTAAGCTTAATTCAACTTAGATTAGGTATTCAATCCTCCTAAAACTCCTAGACACGCCTAAAAACCAAAGTCAAGTCCTAATCCACTTAGGAATTTACTTTGCTAAAAACAAGTCCTAATCCAATTAGGAATTTACTTTGCTAAAAAACAAGTCCTAATCCAATTAGGAATCTCTTTTGCTAAAGACAAGTCCTAATTCAAATAGGAACTCACTAGACCAAAACAATTCCTAATCAAAATAGAAATCCTAATGCTTAAAACAAGAAAAAACCCTTTCAAGTGAAAGGTAAAAAACTTGTAAGCCAAAATCTAATCTAAGAAACATTAAAGAAACGGACTAAGAAAGGAAACGTTGAATGCATCCGCATCATACTCCTCCTCTTGAAAACTAACTTGTCCTCAAGTTACATCATAACAAGGAACAAGATCATTTGCACTAAGAGAAGCACAAACGCCTTCACCAAGTAGCACTTGAAATGTATCATAATTCTCCCTATGCACGATTTTAAAAGGCCCTTCATCAAAGGATTCATGCTTGTCTTTGCGGTTGTTGTATAACTTCTGTGCACTCAAAGAAAGCCACACATAGTCACCTATCTCAAATGGAGACTTACGAACAAGTTGAAGCACTCTATCTTGCTGCTTGTCTTTCTTCTTCCTTTTACTTGAACCACCTTCATCACATGTAGAAAGAGAAATAACCTTGCTGCCATCATGTTGCATAGGTTCGAATTTAGGAGGTAAAGGTTTTAATCCAATCCTTTTCCCTTTATGTAGAACTGAAACCACATTCTTCTTTGCAAGGTAGATCACATCACGATCAAATTGCCAAGGACGGCCTAGCAACAAAGCACATGCATCCATAGGAACAACATCACACCATACTTTGTCTTCAAACTCACCAATTGTAAAAGAAACCAATGCTTGTTTCGAAACATGTACTCCTCCAACATTTGTGAGCCAATTAAGTTTGTAAGGATTAGGATGGTTCCTAGTCTCAAGCTGCAATGTATCCGTCATCTTCTTAGAGCATGCATTAGTACAAGAACCATTATCCACAATAACTGAACAACTACGCCCATTCACTAAGCATCTAGTGTGAAACAAGTTCTCCCTTTGTGCCATATCAGTCAAAGGAGTAGATTGAGCATGGAGAAGCTTTCTCAAAACAAGTGTGTTGTGATCCGGGGCTGCCTCACACAATGGTTGCTCTTCACACTCTTCCTCAAAGTCATATTCATTCTCCTCTCCTTCACGTTGCTCTTTTAGAAGTAAAGCAAGTTTAGCATCCTCCTCTTCTAAGGCTTGGTATCTTGTTAATGTCATGACCCTTCTATTAGGACACTCGGACTTGTAGTGACCTCTACCTTGACACTTGAAACACTTGATCTCCTCTTCAAGACTCTTCCTATGATGCATGAACGTAATGTGTCGTTCCATCAAAACAGTCATCTGTTCAAGCAAGTGAGTGATCGTTGATTTATTCTCCATGTTTGCGCACAATCAGTAATTTTCCCTCGAAAGTTTGTTGCTGTAGATTTTGCGTCACTTATCCAATGACCACGAAATTTTACATTCTATAATTTTAGTCCAATAGGAATCCAACCCAAAAAAAAAACACCGAAAAATACCAAGTAGATAGTTTGCAGTAACCTAAAACTTCCAACTGGTCCAGATCTGCGCCGAGAAGAACAAGAACCAAGAAACTAGCACGAATTGATTCTTGATTGCTCAAGAACAAGGATATAACGACTCAATAATCACACCAACAGCTCTGATACCATTTGATGCGTTTCTTGATTCGTTTGGTCTTAGGTTTAAACAAGCTTCACTCGTTTGTTTTCACCTAAGGGTTCTAAATCTGATTTCAAGGCTTCACTCACCTTAATCTCGTGATTTAGGGGTTTTTTGAGGATAGTTTGAATTAGCTTCACTCACTAATTAATCTAACCTCTCTTAAATCAGGTTTCACTCGCCTAATCTAAGGGTTTTTATGTTTAACTTCACTCGTCAAACACAAAGAAAACTTGGAAAGAAACGTTCCAAATTAACAAGCAATAAAGCTTTAATCAACAAAAAAAACTTCTTCTTTAATTCAAAGTTTACAACCTTTATTTATAGACTCAAAACTAATTCTAAACCTAATCAAATTAGAAAACTAATCCTAATTGAATTAGAATCCCATTTGACCTAGAAAACCTAAGAAAACCGAAACTTGATCCCCAAGTTCCTAATTCGGATATGACTAAACTAACTAAGCTTAATTCAACTTAGATTAGGTATTCAATCCTCCTAAAACTCCTAGACACGCCTAAAAACCAAAGTCAAGTCCTAATCCACTTAGGAATTTACTTTGCTAAAAACAAGTCCTAATCCAATTAGGAATTTACTTTGCTAAAAACAAGTCCTAATCCAATTAGGAATCTCTTTTGCTAAAGACAAGTCCTAATTCAAATAGGAACTCACTAGACCAAAACAATTCCTAATCAAAATAGAAATCCTAATGCTTAAAACAAGAAAAACCCTTTCAAGTGAAAGGTAAAAACTTGTAAGCCAAAATCTAATCTAAGAAACATTAAAGAAACGGACTAAGAAAGGAAACGTTGAATGCATCCGCATCACAACCACATTCAAACAAAGCTAATTAAATCCAATGGAAGGCAAACACATTCAAACAAAGCTATTTGAATCAAATGAAAGTCAAACACATTCAAACAATGCTATCTGAATCAAATGAAAGTCAAATGCATTCAAAAAAGATAATTAAATCAAACGAAAGTCAAACACATTCAGACAAAGCTAATTGCATCAAATGAAAGTAAAAAACATTCAAACAAAGCTAATTAAATCATATGAAAGTCGAATGCTTTGAAAAAAGCTAATTGAATCAAGTAAAAGTCCTAAGAATTCAAACAAAGCTTTTTGAATCAAATGATTGTCAAATGCATTCAACGAGGCTAATTGAATCATATGACAGTCAAACAAAACTTTTTGTATCAAATGAAAGTCAAATGCATTCAACAAAGCAAATTAACTCAATTGAAAGTTAACCACATTCAAGCAAAGCTAATTGATTCAAATGAAAGTCAAACACATTTAAACAAAGCTATTTGAACCAAATGAAAGTCAAACACATTCAAGAAATGCTATTTGAATCAAATGAAAGTCAAACACATTCAAAAAAGGTATTTAAATCAAGTGAAAGTCAAAATCATTCAAACAAGGCTATTTGAATCAAATTAAAGTCAAACATATTCAAACAAAGCTTTTTGAATTAAATGAAAGTCAAATGCATTAAACAAAGCTAATTGATTCAAATGAAAGTCAATCACATTCAAACAAAGCTAATTTAATCAAATAAAAATCAAACACATTCAAACAAAGCTTTTTTAATCAAATGAAATTCAAATGCATTCAAAATAGCGATTTGAATCAAGTGAAAGTGAAACAAAGCTTTTTGAATCAAATGATTGTCAAATCCATTCAACGATGCTAATTGAATCATATGAAAGTCAAGCACATTAAAACAAATCTTTTTGAATCAACTGAAAGTCAAATGCAATTAAAAAAAGTAATTAAATCAAGTGAAAGTCAAACACATTTAAACAAAGCTTTTTAAATCAAATGAAAGTTAAATGCATTCAACAAAGCTTATTGAATCAAATGAAAGTAAAACACATTCAAACAAAGATAATTGCATCAAATGAAAGTCGAACACATTCGGACAAAGCTTTTTTAATTAAATAAAAGTTAAATGAATTCAAAAAAGCTAATTTAATCAAGTGAAAGTCAAACACATTCAAACAAAGCTTTTTTAATTAAGTGATTGTCAAGTGCATTCCCACAAAGCTAATTGAATCAAATCAAAGTCAAACACATTCAAACAAAGATTTTTGAATCAAATAAAAGTTAAATGCATTCAAAAAAGCTAATTGAATCAAGTGAAAGTCTAAGTAATTCAAACAAAGGTTTTTGAATAAAATGAAAGTCAAACACATTCAAACAAAGCTTTTTGAATCAAATGAAAGTCATATGCATTCAACAAAGCTAATTGAATCAAATGAAAGTCAATGGCATTCTAACAAAGCTAATTGAATCAAATGAAAGTCAATGTCATTGTAACAAACTTAATTAAATCAAACGAAAGTCAATGGCATTATAACAAACCTAATTGAATCAAATGAAAGTCAACCACATTCAAACAAAGCTAATTAAATCAAATGAAAGTTAACCACATTCAAACAAACTAATTTAAATCAAGTGAAATTCAAACACATTCAAACAAAGCTTTTTGAATCCAAAGAAAGTCAAATGAGTTCAAAAAAGCTAATTGAATCAAGTGAAAGTCAAACAAATTCAAACATAGCTTTTTGAATCAAATGATTGTCAAATGCATTCAACGATACTAATTGAATCATATGAAAGTCAAACACATTCAAACAAATCTTTTTGAATCAAATGAAAGTCAAATGCATTCAACAGATCAAATTGAATCAATTAAAAGTCAACCACATTCAAACAAAGCTAATTAAATCCAATGGAAGGCAAACACATTCAAACAAAGCTATTTGAATCAAATGAAAGTCAAACACATTCAAACAATGCTATCTGAATCAAGTGAAAGTCAAATGCATTCAAAAAAGATAATTAAATCAAACGAAAGTCAAACACATTCAGACAAAGCTAATTGCATCAAATGAAAGTAAAAAACATTCAAACAAAGCTAATTAAATCATATGAAAGTCGAATGCTTTGAAAAAAGCTAACTGAATCAAGTAAATGTCCAAAGAATTCAAACAAAGCTTTTTGAATCAAATGATTGTCAAATGCATTCAACGAGGCTAATTGAATCATATGACAGTCAAACAAAACTTTTTGTATCAAATGAAAGTCAAATGCATTCAACAAAGCAAATTGACTCAATTGAAAGTTAACCACATTCAAGCAAAGCTAATTGAATCAAATGAAAGTCAAACACATTTAAACAAAGCTATTTGAACCAAATGAAAGTCAAACACATTCAAGAAATGCGATTTGAATCAAATGAAAGTCAAACGCATTCAAAAAAGGTATTTAAATCAAGTGAAAGTCAAAATCATTCAAACAAGGCTATTTGAATCAAATTAAAGTCAAACATATTCAAACAAAGCTTTTTCAATTAAATGAAAGTCAAATGCATTAAACAAAGCTAATTGATTCAAATGAAAGTCAATCACATTGAAACAAAGCTAATTTAATCAAATAAAAATCAAAAACATTCAAACAAAGCTTTTTCAATCAAATGAAATTCAAATGCATTCAAAATAGCGATTTGAATCAAGTGAAAGTCAAACAAAGCTTTTTGAATCAAATGATTGTCAAATCCATTCAACGATGCTAGTTGAATCATATGAAAGTCAAGCACATTCAAACAAATCTTTTTGAATCAACTGAAAGTCATATGCAATAAAAAAAGTAATTAAATCAAGTGAAAGTCAAACACATTTAAACAAAGTTTTTTAAATCAAATGAAAGTAAAATGCATTCAACAAAGCTTATTGAATCAAATGAAAGTAAAACACATTTAAACAAAGCTAATTGCATCAAATGAAAGTCAAACACATTCGGACAAAGCTTTTTTAATTAAATAAAAGTTAAATGAATTCAAAAAAGCTAATTTAATCAAGTGAAAGTCAAACACATTCAAACAAAGCTTTTTTAATTAAGTGATTGTCAAGTGCATTCCCACAAAGCTAATTGAATCAAATCAAAGTCAAACACATTCGAACAAAGCTTTTTGAATCAAATAAAAGTTAAATGCATTCAAAAAAGCTAATTGAATCAAGTGAAAGTCTAAGTAATTCAAACAAAGCTTTTTGAATAAAATGAAAGTCAAACACATTCAAACAAAATTTTTTGAATCAAATGAAAGTCATACGCATTCAACAAAGCTAATTGAATCAAATGAAAGTCAATGGCATTCTAACAAAGCTAATTGAATCAAATGAAAGTCAATGGCATTGTAACAAACTTAATTAAATCAAACGAAAGTCAATGGCATTATAACAAACCTAATTGAATCAAATGAAAGTCAACCACATTCAAACAAAGCTAATTAAATCAAATGAAAGTTAACCACATTCAAACAAACTAATTTAAATCAAGTGAAATTCAAACACATTCAAACAAAGCTTTTTGAATCCAAAGAAAGTCAAATGAGTTCAAAAAAGCTAATTGAATCAAGTGAAAGTCAAACAAATTCAAACATAGCTTTTTGAATCAAATGATTGTCAAATGCATTCAACGATACTAATTGAATCATATGAAAGTCAAACACATTCAAACAAATCTTTTTGAATCAAATGAAAGTCAAATGCATTCAACAGATCAAATTGAATCAATTAAAAGTCAACCCCATTCAAACAAAGCTAATTAAATCCAATGGAAGGCAAACACATTCAAACAAAGCTATTTGAATCAAATGAAAGTCAAACACATTCAAACAATGCTATCTGAATCAAATGAAAGTCAAATGCATTCAAAAAAGATAATTAAATCAAACGAAAGTCAAACACATTCAGACAAAGCTAATTGCATCAAATGAAAGTAAAAAAACATTCAAACAAAGCTAATTAAATCATATGAAAGTCGAATGCTTTGAAAAAAGCTAACTGAATCAAGTAAAAGTCCAAAGAATTCAAACAAAGCTTTTTGAATCAAATGATTGTCAAATGCATTCAACGAGGCTAATTGAATCATATGACCGTCAAACAAAACTTTTTGTATCAAATGAAAGTCAAATGCATTCAACAAAGCAAATTGACTCAATTGAAAGTTAACCACATTCAAGCAAAGCTAATTGAATCAAATGAAAGTCAAACACATTTAAATAAAGCTATTTGAACCAAATGAAAGTCAAACACATTCAAGAAATGCTATTTGAATCAAATGAAAGTTAAACACATTCAAAAAAGGTATTTAAATCAAGTGAAAGTCAAAATCATTCAAACAAGGCTATTTGAATCAAATTAAAGTCAAACATATTCAAACAAAGCTTTTTGAATTAAATGAAAGTCAAATGCATTAAACAAAGCTAATTGATTCAAATGAAAGTCAATCACATTCAAACAAAGCTAATTTAATCAAATAAAAATCAAACACATTCAAACAAAGCTTTTTCAATCAAATGAAATTCAAATGCATTCAAAATAGCGATTTGAATCAAGTGAAAGTCAAACAAAGCTTTTTGAATCAAATGATTGTCAAATCCATTCAACGATGCTAATTGAATCATATGAAAGTCAAGCACATTCAAACAAATCTTTTTGAATCAACTGAAAGTCAAATGCAATTAAAAAAAAGTAATTAAATCAAGTGATAGTCAAACACATTTAAACAAAGCTTTTTAAATCAAATGAAAGTTAAATGCATTCAACAAAGCTTATTGAATCAAATGAAAATAAAACACATTCTAACAAAGCTAATTGCATCAAATGAAAGTCAAACACATTCGGACAAAGCTTTTTTAATTAAATAAAAGTTAAATGCATTCAAAAAAGCTAATTTAATCAAGTGAAAGTCAAACACATTCAAACAAAGCTTTTTTAATTAAGTGATTGTCAAGTGCATTCCCACAAACCTAATTGAATCAAATGAAAGTCAAACACATTCAAACAAAGGTTTTTGATTCAAATGAAAGTCATATGCATTCAACAAAGCTAATTGAATCAAATGAAAGTCAATGGCATTCTAACAAAGCTAATTGAATCAAATGAAAGTCAATGGCATTCTAACAAACTTAATTAAATCAAACGAAAGTCAATGGCATTCTAACAAACCTAATTGAATCAAATGAAAGTCAACCACATTCAGACAAAGCTAATTAAATCAAATGAAAGTTAACCACATTCAAACAAAGCTAATTTAAATCAAGTGAAATTCAAACACATTCAAACAAAGCTTTTTGAATCCAAAGAAAGTCAAATGAGTTCAAAAAAACTAATTGAATCAAGTGAAAGTCAAACAAATTCAAACATAGCTTTTTGAATCAAATGATTGTCAAATGCATTCAACGATACTAAGTGAATTATATGAAAGTCAAACACATTCAAACAAATCTTTTTGAATCAAATGAAAGTCAAATGCATTCAACAGATCAAATTGAATCAATTAAAAGTCAACCACATTCAAACAAAGCTAATTAAATCCAATGGAAGGCAAACACATTCAAACAAAGCTATTTGAATCAAATGAAAGTCAAACACATTCAAACAATGCTATCTGAATCAAATGAAAGTCAAATACATTCAAAAAAGATAATTAAATCAAACGAAAGTCAAACACATTCAGACAAAGCTAATTGCATCAAATGAAAGTAAAAAACATTCAAACAAAGCTAATTAAATCATATGAAAGTCAAATGCTTTGAAAAAGCTAATTGAATCAAGTAAAAGTCCAAAGAATTCAAACAAAGCTTTTTGAATCAAATGATTGTCAAATGCATTCAACGAGGCTAATTGAATCATATGACAGTCAAATAAAACTTTTTGAATCAAATGAAAGTCAAATGCATTCAACAAAGCAAATTGACTCAATTGAAAGTTAACCACATTCAAGCAAAGCTAATTGAATCAAATGAAAGTCAAACACATTTAAACAAAGCTATTTGAACCAAATGAAAGTCAAACAAATTCAAGAAATGCGATTTGAATCAGATGAAAGTCAAACGCATTCAAAAAAGGTATTTAAATCAAGTGAAAGTCAAAATCATTCAAACAAAGCTATTTGAATCAAATTAATATCAAACACATTCAAAGAAAGCTTTTTGAATCAAATGAAAGTCATATGCATTCAACAAAGCTAATTGAATCAAATGAAAGTCAATGGCATTCTAACAAAGCTAATTGAATCAAATGAAAGTCAATGGCATTGTAACAAACTTAATTAAATCAAACAAAAGTCAATGGCAATCTAACAAACCTAATTGAATCAAATGAAAGTCAACCACATTCAGACAAAGCTAATTAAATCAAATGAAAGTTAACCACATTCAAACAAAGCTAATTTAAATCAAGTGAAATTCAAACACATTCAAACAAAGCTTTTTGAATCCAAAGAAAGTCAAATGAGTTCAAAAAAACTAATTGAATCAAGTGAAAGTCAAACAAATTCATACATAGCTTTTTGAATCAAATGATTGTCAAATGCATTCAACGATACTAAGTGAATCATATGAAAGTCAAACACATTAAACAAATCTTTTTGAATCAAATGAAAGTCAAATGCATTCAACAGATCAAATTGAATCAATTAAAAGTCAACCACATTCAAACAAAGCTAATTAAATCCAATGGAAGGCAAACACATTCAAACAAAGCTATTTGAATCAAATGAAAGTCAAACACATTCAAACAATGCTATCTGAATCAAATAAAAGTCAAATACATTCAAAAAAGATAATTAAATCAAACGAAAGTCAAACACATTCAGACAAAGCTAATTGCATCAAATGAAAGTCAAAAACATTCAAACAAAGCTAATTAAATCATATGAAAGTCAAATGCTTTGAAAAAGCTAATTGAATCAAGTAAAAGTCCAAAGAATTCAAACAAAGCTTTTTGAATCAAATGATTGTCAAATGCATTCAACGAGGCTAATTGAATCATATGACAGTCAAATAAAACTTTTTAGATCAAATGAAAGTCAAATGCATTCAACAAAGCAAATTGACTCAATTGAAAGTTAACCACATTCAAGCAAAGCTAATTGAATCAAATGAAAGTCAAACACATTTAAACAAAGCTATTTGAACCAAATAAAAGTCAAACAAATTCAAGAAATGCGATTTGAATCAGATGAAAGTCAAACGCATTTAAAAAAGGTATTTAAATCAAGTGAAAGTCAAAATCATTCAAACAAAGCTATTTGAATCAAATTAATATCAAACACATTCAAACAAAGCTTTTTGAATCAAATGAAAGTCATATGCATTCAACAAAGCTAATTGAATCAAATGAAAGTCAATGGCATTCTAACAAAGCTAATTGAATCAAATGAAAGTCAATGGCATTGTAACAAACTTAATTAAATCAAACAAAAGTCAATGGCAATCTAACAAACCTAATTGAATCAAATGAAAGTCAACCACATTCAAACAAAGCTTTTTGAATCAAATGAAAGTCATATGCATTCAACAAAGCTAATTGAATCAAATGAAAGTCAATGGCATTCTAACAAAGCTAATTGAATCAAATGAAAGTCAATGGCATTGTAACAAACTTAATTAAATCAAACGAAAGTTAATGGCATTCTAACAAACCTAATTGAATCAAATGAAAGTCAACCACATTCAAACAAAGCTAATTAAATCAAATGAAAGTTAACCACATTCAAACAAAGCAAATTTAAATCAAGTGAAATTTAAACACATTCAAACAAAGCTTTTTGAATCCAAAGAAAGTCAAATGAGTTCAAAAAAGCTAATTGAATAAAGTGAAGGTCAAATAAATTCAAACATAGCTTTTTGAATCAAATGATTGTCAAATGTATTCAACGATACTAATTGAATCATATGAAAGTCAAACACATTCAAACAAATCTTTTTGAATCAAATGAAAGTCAAATGCATTCAACAAATCAAATTAAATCAATTAAAAGTCAACCACATTAAAAAAAAGCTAATTAAATCCAATGGAACGCAAACACATTCAAACAAAGCTATTTGAATCAAATGAAAGTCAAACACATTCAAACAATGATATCTGAATCAAATGAAAGTCAAATGCATTCAAAAAAGATAATTAAATCAAACGAAAGTCAAACACATTCAGACAAAGCTAATTGCATCAAATGAAAGTCAAAAACATTCAAACAAAGCTAATTAAATCATATGAAAGTCAAATGCTTTCTAAAAAGCTAATTGAATCAAGTAAAAGTCCAAATAATTCAAACAAAGCTTTTTGAATCAAATGATTGTCAAATGCATTCAACGAGGCTAATTGAATCATATGACAGTCAAACAAAACTTTTTGAATCAAATGAAAGTCAAATGCATTCAACAAAGCAAATTGACTCAATTGAAAGTTAACCACATTCAAGCAAAGCTAATTGAATCAAATGAAAGTCAAACACATTTAAACAAAGCTATTTGAACCAAATGAAAGTAAAAAACATTCAAGAAATGCTATTTGAATCAAATGAAAGTCAAACGCATTCAAAAAAGGTATTTAAATCAAGTGAAAGTCAAAATCATTCAAACAGGGCTATTTGAATCAAATTAAAGTCAAACACATTCAAACAAAGCTTTTTGAATTAAATGAAAGTCAAATGCATTAAACAAAGCTAATTGATTCAAATGAATGTCAATCACATTCAAACAAAGCTAATTTAATCAAATAAAAATCAAACACATTCAAACAAAGCTTTTTCAATCAAATGAAATTCAAATGCATTCAAAATAGCGATTTGAATCAAGTGAAAGTCAAACAAAGCTTTTTAAATCAAATGATTGTCAAATCCATTCAACGATGCTAATTGAATCATATGAAAGTCAAGCACATTCAAACAAATCTTTTTGAATCAACTGAAAGTCAAATGCAATTAAAAAAAAGTAATTAAGTCAAGTGAAAGTCAAACACATTTAAACAAAGGTTTTTAAATCAAATGAAAGTTAAATGCATTCAACAAAGCTTATTGAATCAAATGAAAGTAAAACACATTCAAACAAAGCTAATTGCATCAAATGAAAGTCAAACACATTCGGACAAAGCTTTTTTAATTAAATAAAAGTTAAATGCATTCAAAAAAGCTAATTTAATCAAGTGAAAGTCAATCACATTCAAACAAAGCTTTTTTAATTAAGTGATTGTCAAGTGCATTCCCACAAAGCTAATTGAATCAAATGAAAGTCAAACACATTCGAACAAAGCTTTTTGAATCAAATAAAAGTTAAATGCATTCAAAAAAGTTAATTGAATCAAGTGAAAGTCTAAGTAATTCAAACAAAGCTTTTTGAATAAAAAGACTGTCAAATTCGTTCAACGATGCTAATTGAATCAAATGAAAGTCAAACACATTTAAACAAAGCTTTTTAAATCAAATGAAAGTCAATGGCATTCTAACAAAGCTAATTGAATCAAATGAAAGTCAATGGCATTCTAACAAACTTAATTAAATCAAACGAAAGTCAAGGGCATTCTAACAAACCTAATTGAATCAAATGAAAGTCAACCACATTCAGACAAAGCTAATTAAATCAAATGAAAGTTAACCACATTCAAACAAAGCTAATTTAAATCAAGTGAAATTCAAACACATTCAAACAAAGCTTTTTGAATCCAAAGAAAGTCAAATGAGTTCAAAAAAGCTAATTGAATCAAGTGAAAGTCAAACAAATTCAAACATAGCTTTTTGAATCAAATGATTGTCAAATGCATTCAACGATACTAATTGAATCATATGAAAGTCAAACACAATCAAACAAATCTTTTTGAATCAAATGAAAGTCAAATGCATTCAACAGATCAAATTGAATCAATTTAAAGTCAACCACATTCAAACAAAGCTAATTAAATCTAATGGAAGGCAAACACATTCAAACAAAGCTATTTGAATCAGATGAAAGTCAAACACATTCAAACAATGCTATCTGAATCAAATGAAAGTCAAATGCATTCAAAAAAGATAATTAAATCAAACGAAAGTCAAACACATTCAGACAAAGCTAATTGCATCAAATGAAAGTCAAAAACATACAAACAAAGCTAATTAAATCATATGAAAGTCAAATGCTTTCAAAAAAGCTAATTGAATCAAGTAAAAGTCCAAAGAATTCAAACAAAGCTTTTTGAATCAAATGATTGTCAAATGCATTCAACGAGGCTAATTGAATCATATGACAGCCAAACAAATCTTTTTTGAATCAAATGAAAGTCAAATGCATTCAACAAAGCGAATTGACTCAATTGAAAGTTAACCACATTCAAGCAAAGTGACCAATATGGTCAAAGTTCTAATGATTGTGATGCTCCAAGTAGTCAAGGTGAGGTCCAAGTTCAAAGCAATGCAAAGGAGTTGTTTCTATCCAAATCATTCCTTACTCTTTTGCACGGTTTTGGTCCGAAACATTTTACAAGTGGTTACACTTCACTTAGTGTAATTAACCTTGTAGAAGGTATCTAGCAAGTGACGGTTTTCCAAGCTCCAAGTGCAACGGTTACAAGCTGATTGAAGAGGCGTGATTCATGGCACTTGTTGGGCGTAAATTATGGAGTTTGTTGGCTGAACATTGCACCTCATTATTTGGGGGTTATGAAGAATAAAGAGGCGTGAATCAAGGCATTAAAATGGGGGTTACACAAGCTTGCAAATGGCTGTTTTGGACGTGTGTTGAAGATGCTCTTTGGATGCTGTTTGGCTGATCATCTTCCCTTGTTTCAAGCCTAGTCTTTAGTTCTTTTAATTAAGTTTAATCTTGTTTGTAAAAGGGGTTAAGTGGGACGTGTATTCTCCACTCATTCCCTTAGTTAATTTCCTTTTGTCTATTTTATTTTGTTAATTAAAGTAGGCAAGTGAAAGGGTTGTATTGATGCTATAAATAGCATACTTTGAATGAATGAAAATCATCCAAGATTATTTGCCTAAAAAAAAACGTGTGTTTTTGTTTATTGAAGTGACTTGAGTTTAGTTCACTTGTTTTCCAAATTTGAGTATCCGAATTTGAAGAGTGTTAGTTTTGGTGAGAGTTCCCAAAATTAGGACTTATAGTTTATGATTTGGTGAGAGTTCCCTCATCTAAACTATCCCAAGCAAACGAGTGAGAGTTCCTCTTTGCTATATCCTTAGCTTAGGGTGAGAGTTCCCCTAACTAAACTGATCACTTGATAATTGAACCTTAAAATCCTTTGAATCTTTTAACTTATCCTTTTTGTAACAAGGTTTCTCATCTTGTTTACACATCATTTGGCGCGCCAGGTAGGGGGAAATTTTCTTAAATTTTCCAAAGGGGTCGAATACCTACATACCATGGGAGAGAATCAAGACTTGAGGACAGCTTTGGAAGCTCTTAATCGATCCATTGCTAGTCAGGAAAGGTTGGCCGAAACCAATGCCAATCTCCAAGGGAACCTTGCTGCCTTGATGGCAAGGCTCATGAACGAGCAAGATAGGAGAGATCAAGGTGAAGACCCTCCACCTAGGAGGGAGGATAGGAGTCTCAAAGTGGACGTTCCTGCCTTTGATGGGGCACTTGATCCAGAGAAGTACTTGGAATGGGAGCAATCCTTGGAAAGGTACTTTGAATACAAGGACATTCATGAGGATGTTCAACGTTTTAAGATTGCCAAAGTCAAGTTGAAGGGCTATGGTGATAGTTGGTTGCAAGGAGAACAAAGAGGGCGTACCCTTAGGGGTAAGGCTCACATTTCCACTTGGGAAAAGCTGAAGAAAAGAATGAGAGATCGGTTCATTCCTCACAATTACAAGCAAAATCAGTATGTGAAATGGAGCACTCTCCAACAAAATGGTGATTCGGTGGAAGACTATATCAAAGAATTTGATAGGCTTGCCATTGTATGTGAAGTGACTGAAAATGAAGAGCTGAAGTTGGGGCGTTTTGTAGCTGGGTTGGAACAAGAGTTACAAGACAAACTTGATGGTTATACTAACCTCACGTTTGTGGAAGCTTGCAAACTGGTGACAAAGTTTGATGCTAAAAGGAAAAGGAAGAAAACGCCTACTACTACTCCAGTGGTGCGCAAACCACCCTTCAACTCAAAGGAGGGTTCTTCTTTTAGCAAGCCTAATGAGCCACCAAAGAGGAACACGAAAGACTTCAAGCTTAGTGACATTGTATGTTACAAGTGTGGAGGTAGAGGACATTATAAGAAAGATTGTCCTAATTCTCGAGCCTTAACCATGCAAGAGGTTAAACTCATAGCCACCCAAAGCATCAATTGGGAGGAATTTGAGTCTGAAGAAGAGAAGGAAGTGACCCCGTTCGAAAAGGAAGAGGAGGAGGACCAATGCTATCCTGAAATGGGGGACAAAACAAACTTGGTGGTTAGGAGAGCTTTGCAGGCTCGTGTGGAGGAACCTTTGGCGCCACAAAGACAACACATTTTCATCACCAAATGTAAAGTTGGTGACGAGGTATGTGATTTAATTATTGATGGGGGCAGTGAGGCTAATACCGTGTCGAAAACCTTAGTATCTAAACTAGGTCTTACCACCACAAATCATCCACATCCTTACAAATTGAGTTGGTTAGATTCTAATGCTAGTACTGGGGTTAGAAAGCAATGTATGGTGAATTTTTCGATTGGTTCATATCATGATAGTCAATTGTGTGATGTTGTTTTAATGGATGCTTGTCATATTCTTCTTGGGAGACCGTGGCAATCTGATAAAAAATCTATCCATGATGGGTACCATAACACCTACACTATCACTCACCAAGGGAAACAAAAGAAATTGCACCCTTTACCACCCCCACGGTTTTCACAACCACAAAAGCCACAAATTTCTTTATTATCTTGTAAAGAGTTTGAGAGGGAGTTTGAGGGTGAGGAAGAGATATTCATGTTGTACTCTAAAGAAATCCATGAAAAATTTGTGAGTCAAAATCCTAAACTTGCCAAACTGATTAAAGAGTTTGAGGATGTTTTTCCGGATGAGTTACCTAAGGGATTACCACCCTTGAGAGGAATTGAGCATCAAATTGATCTCATTCCAGGCGCACCTCTACCAAATAAACCTGCCTATAGATGTAACCCTTTAGAAACTAAGGAGTTGCAAAGACAAATTGAAGAATTGATGGGTATGGGCTATGTGCGTGAGTCTATGAGTCCATGTGCGGTTCCTGCCTTGTTGGTTCCTAAAAAGGATGGAACTTGGCGCATGTGCATTGATAGTAGAGCTGTTAACAATATTACTATCAAGTACAGGTTCCCAATTCCAAGACTGGATGATATGTTGGACGAATTGAGTGGTTCACATGTATTCTCAAAAGTTGATTTGAGAAGTGGTTACCATCAAATTCGTATGAGGGAAGGTGATGAATGGAAGACTGCATTCAAGACGAAGCATGGGTTGTATGAATGGCTTGTGATGCCGTTTGGATTGACCAATGCACCTAGCACGTTCATGAGATTAATGAACGAGGTGTTGAGGCCATTTCTTGGCAAGTTCGTGGTGGTGTACCTTGATGACATCCTTATTTACTCTAAAAATGAGGATGAACATTTAGATCATTTGTTTCAAGTTTTTTCTGTTTTAAGAACTCAAAAATTGTATGGAAAACTTGAAAAATGTGATTTTATGTTATATGAGGTCACTTTTCTTGGTTACATAGTTTCAGGTGATGGCGTGAAGGTGGATCCTTGCAAGGTTGAAGCAATTCAATCATGGCCTAGTCCAAAAACACTCACGGAGGTCCGTTCTTTCCATGGCCTAGCTTCTTTCTATAGAAGATTTATCAAGAATTTTAGCACACTCATGGCTCCTATAACTGAGTGTACTAAGAAGGGGACGTTTGAGTGGACTACACAAGCTCAAAAGGCCTTTGAAGAAGTCAAGGAGAAGATGTGCAACACTTCTATTCTTGCACTCCCTGATTTTTCCAAGCCATTTGAAGTTGAGTGTGACGCAAGTGGGAAAGGGATTGGAGCAGTTTTGATTCAAGAAGGGCGTCCAATTGCTTATTTCAGTGAAAAGTTGAGTCAAGGCAAGTTGAACTATTCCACCTATGATAAAGAGTTCTATGCTATGGTACGAGCTCTAGATCATTGGTCACATTACTTGAGACCACAACCGTTCATATTACATTCGGACCATGAATCTCTAAGGTTCATCCATGGTCAAAAGAAGTTGAATTCAAGACATGCTAAATGGGTTGAATTCTTGCAAACCTTTAACTTTTCCTCTAAATACAAGAGTGGAAAGGCTAATGTTGTTGCGGATGCCTTATCTAGGAGACACAATTTGCTTGGAGTTGTCGAAGCAAAAGTTCTTGGGTTTGATTTGATCAAAGCATACTACAAGGAGGATGGAGATTTCATTGAAATAATACAGAAATGTGTCCATGGAGTATATGACTTATTTTCCTTACATGATGACTTTCTTTTTAAGGGAAATCGGTTATGCATTCCTAAGTGTCCAATTAGAAGCTTGTTGATTCATGAGGCTCATGGAGGAGGTCTAGCTGGTCACGTGGGGATTCAAAAAACAATGGAGCTTCTTCAAGCTCACTTTTATTGGCCGAAAATGTTAGCCACGGTTCATCATGTGGTTAGTCGTTGTTCTACTTGTCAAAGGGCCAAGATGGTGTTTCACAAAGGTCTCTACAAGCCTTTGCCAGTTCCGGAGAGACCTTGGGAAGATGTGAGCATGGATTTCATTGTGGCTTTACCTAGAACTCAAAGGGGTAAAGACTCAATCATGGTGGTTGTTGATCGGTTTTCTAAAATGGCTCATTTCATTCCTTGTCACAAAACCGAAGATGCTATGAAAGTGGCTAAGTTATACTTTGAAGAAGTGGTTCGTTTTCATGGGGTGCCACGCACCATTGTGTCCGATCGTGATACAAAATTTCTTAGTCATTTTTGGAAATCAATATGGCGTCTAATGGGAACAAAGTTGCTGTTTTCTACTTCACACCATCCACAAACCGATGGGCAAACTGAAGTGGTGAATAGAATTCTGGGTTCGTTGCTTAGGACCTTGGTTAGTAAGAGTGCTAAGGATTGGGATGTCAAGCTAGCTCATGCCGAGTTTGCTTACAATCGGACTCCTAGTGCTACTACAAAGTACTCTCCTTTTGAAGTAGTCTATGGTGTCAATCCTTATGTTCCTATTGATCTCATAGCTTTGCCACAAGACAAGTTCGTTCATGGTGGAGCTAGCCGAGTTCATGTTGAAGGTCCACAAGGAAGTTAGGAAGAACATTGAGAAAGCAAATGAAGTCTACAAGAAACAAGCCAACAAGAGGGTGAAAAACGTGAAGCAATTTGAAGTTGGTGACTTAGTGTGGATTTACATGAGGAAAGAGAGGTTTCCTAGCAAAAGAAAGAACAAGCTTATGCCAAGAGCCGAAGGTCCATTTGAAATCGTGGAAAAGATCAATGACAATGCATACAAGGTTGATTTGGGGGGTCAATTTGGTGTCTCAAGCACATTCAACGTTGGGGACCTTGCTCCATACCTTGATGATGACGAATTGAGGGCAATTCCTTTTGAAGAAGAGGAGGATGACCAATATGGTCAAAGTTCTAATGATTGTGATGCTCCAAGTAGTCAAGGTGAGGTCCAAGTTCAAAGCAATGCAAAGGAGTTGTTTCTATCCAAATCATTCCTTACTCTTTTGCACGGTTTTGGTCCGAAACATTTTACAAGTGGTTACACTTCACTTAGTGTAATTAACCTTGTAGAAGGTATCTAGCAAGTGACGGTTTTCCAAGCTCCAAGTGCAACGGTTACAAGCTGATTGAAGAGGCGTGATTCATGGCACTTGTTGGGCGTAAATTATGGAGTTTGTTGGCTGAACATTGCACCTCATTATTTGGGGGTTATGAAGAATAAAGAGGCGTGAATCAAGGCATTAAAATGGGGGTTACACAAGCTTGCAAATGGCTGTTTTGGACGTGTGTTGAAGATGCTCTTTGGATGCTGTTTGGCTGATCATCTTCCCTTGTTTCAAGCCTAGTCTTTAGTTCTTTTAATTAAGTTTAATCTTGTTTGTAAAAGGGGTTAAGTGGGACGTGTATTCTCCACTCATTCCCTTAGTTAATTTCCTTTTGTCTATTTTATTTTGTTAATTAAAGTAGGCAAGTGAAAGGGTTGTATTGATGCTATAAATAGCATACTTTGAATGAATGAAAATCATCCAAGATTATTTGCCTAAAAAAAAACGTGTGTTTTTGTTTATTGAAGTGACTTGAGTTTAGTTCACTTGTTTTCCAAATTTGAGTATCCGAATTTGAAGAGTGTTAGTTTTGGTGAGAGTTCCCAAAATTAGGACTTATAGTTTATGATTTGGTGAGAGTTCCCTCATCTAAACTATCCCAAGCAAACGAGTGAGAGTTCCTCTTTGCTATATCCTTAGCTTAGGGTGAGAGTTCCCCTAACTAAACTGATCACTTGATAATTGAACCTTAAAATCCTTTGAATCTTTTAACTTATCCTTTTTGTAACAAGGTTTCTCATCTTGTTTACACATCACAAAGCTAATTGAATCAAATGAAAGTCAAACACATTTAAACAAAGCTATTTGAACCAAATGAAAGTCAAACACATTCAAGAAATGCTATTTGAATCAAATGAAAGTCAAACGCATTCAAATAAGGTATTTAAATCAAGTGAAAGTCAAAATCATTCAAACAAGGCTATTTGAATCAAATTAAAGTCAAACACATTCAAACAAAGCTTTTTGAATTAAATGAAAGTCAAATGCATTAAACAAAGTTAATTGATTCAAATGAAAGTCAATCACATTCAAACAAAGCTAATTTAATCAAATAAAAATCAAACACATTCAAACAAAGCTTTTTGAATCAAAAGAAAGTCAAATGATTTCAAAAAATCTAATTGAATCAAGTGAAAGTCAAACAAATTCAAACATAGGTTTTTGAATCAAATGATTGTCAAATGCATTCAACGATACTAATTGAATCATATGAAAGTATAACACATTCAAACAAATCTTTTTGAATCAAATGAAAGTCAAATGCGTTCAACAGATCAAATTGAATCAATTAAAAGTCAACCACATTCAAACAAAGCTAATTAAATCCAATGGACGGCAAACACATTCAAACAAAGCTATTTAAATCAAATGAAAGTCAAACATATTCAAACAATGCTACCTGAATCAAATGAAAGTCAAATGCATTCAAAAAAGATAATTAAATCAAACGAAAGTCAAACACATTCAGACAAAGCTAATTGCATCAAATGAAAGTCAAAAACATTCAAACAAAGCTAATTAAATCATATTAAAGTCAAATGCTTTCAAAAAAGCTAATTGAATCAAGTAAAAGTCCAAAGAATTCCAACAAAGCTTTTTAAATCAAATGATTGTCAAATGCATTCAACGAGGCTAATTGAATCATATGACAGTCAAACAAAACTTTTTGAATCAAATGAAAGTCAAATGCATTCAACAAAGCAAATTGACTCAATTGAAAGTTAACCACATTCAAGCAAAGCTAATTAAATCCAATGGAAGGCAAACACATTCATACAAAGCTATTCGAATCAAATGAAAGTCAAACACATTCAAACAATGCTAGCTGAATCAAATGAAAGTCAAATGCATTCAAAAAAGATAATTAAATCAAACGAAAGTCAAACACATTCAGACAAAGCTAATTGCATCAAATGAAAGTCAAACACATTCAAACAAAGCTAATTGAATCAAATTAAAGTCAAACACATTCAAACAAAGCTTTTTGAATTAAATGAAAGTCAAATGCATTAAACAAAGCTAATTGATTCAAATGAAAGTCAATCACATTCAAACAAAGCTAATTTAATCAAATGAAAATCAAACACATTCAAACAAAGCTTTTTCAATCAAATGAAATTCAAATGCATTCAAAATAGCGTTTTGAATCAAGTGAAAGTCAAACAAAGCGTTTTGAATCAAATGATTGTCAAATCCATTCAACGATGCTAATTGAATCATATCAAAGTCAAGCACATTCAAAAAAATCATTTTGAATCAACTGAAAGTCAAATGCAATTAAAAAAAAAGTAATTAAATCAAGTGAAAGTCAAACACATTTAAACAAAGCTTTTTAAATCAAATGAAATTTAAATGCATTCAACAAAGCTTATTGAATCAAATGAAAGTAAAACACATTCAAACAAAGCTAATTGCATCAAATGAAAGTCAAACACATTCGGACAAAGCTTTTTTAATTAAATAAAATTAAAATGCATTCAAAAAAGCTAATTTAATCAAGTGAAAGTCAAACACATTCAAACAAAGCTTTTTTAGTTAAGTGATTGTTAAGTGCATTCCCACAAAGCTAATTGAATCAAATGAAAGTCAAACACATTCGAACAAAGCTTTTTGAATCAAATAAAAGTTAAATTCATTCAAAAAAGCTAATTGAATCAAGTGAAAGTCTAAGTAATTCAAACAAAGCTTTTTGAATAAAATGATTGTCAAATTCGTTCAACGATGCTAATTGAAACAAATAAAAGTCAAACACATTCAAACAAAGCTTTTTGAATCAAATGAAAGTCAATGGCATTCTAACAAAGCTAATTGAATCAAATGAAAGTCAATGGCATTGTAACAAACTTAATTAAATCAAACGAAAGTCAATGGCATTATAACAAACCTAATTGAATCAAATGAAAGTCAACCACATTCAAACAAAGCTAATTAAATCAAATGAAAGTTAACCACATTCAAACAAAGCATATTAAATCAAGTGAAAATCAAACACTTTCAAACAAAGCTTTTTGAATCAAAAGAAAGTCAAATGATTTCAAAAAAGCTAATTAAATCAAGTGAAAGTCAAACAAATTCAAACATAGCTTTTTGAATCAAATGATTGTCAAATGCATTCAACGATACTAATTGATTCAAATGAAAGTCAATCACATTCAAACAAAGCTAATTTAATCAAATGAAAATCAAACACATTCAAACAAAGCTTTTTCAATCAAATGAAATTCAAATGCATTCAAAATAGCGTTTTGAATCAAGTGAAAGTCAAACAAAGCGTTTTGAATCAAATGATTGTCAAATCCATTCAACGATGCTAATTGAATCATATCAAAGTCAAGCACATTCAAAAAAATCATTTTGAATCAACTGAAAGTCAAATGCAATTAAAAAAAAGTAATTAAATCAAGTGAAAGTCAAACACATTTAAACAAAGCTTTTTAAATCAAATGAAAATTAAATGCATTCAACAAAGCTTATTGAATCAAATGAAAGTAAAACACATTCAAACAAAGCTAATTGCATCAAATGAAAGTCAAACACATTCGGACAAAGCTTTTTTAATTAAATAAAAGTAAAATGCATTCAAAAAAGCTAATTTAATCAAGTGAAAGTCAAACACATTCAAACAAAGCTTTTTTAGTTAAGTGATTGTTAAGTGCATTACCACAAAGCTAATTGAATCAAATGAAAGTCAAACACATTCGAACAAAGCTTTTTGAATCAAATAAAAGTTAAATTCATTCAAAAAAGCTAATTGAATCAAGTGAAAGTCTAAGTAATTCAAACAAAGCTTTTTGAATAAAATGACTGTCAAATTCGTTCAACGATGCTAATTGAATCAAATAAAAGTCAAACACATTCAAACAAAGCTTTTTGAATCAAATGAAAGTCAATGGCATTCTTACAAAGCTAATTGAATCAAATGAAAGTCAATGGCATTGTAACAAACTTAATTAAATCAAACGAAAGTCAATGGCATTATAACAAACCTAATTGAATCAAATGAAAGTCAACCACATTCAAACAAAGCTAATTAAATCAAATGAAAGTTAACCACATTCAAACAAAGCATATTAAATCAAGTGAAAATCAAACACTTTCAAACAAAGCTTTTTGAATCAAAAGAAAGTCAAATGATTTCAAAAAAGCTAATTAAATCAAGTGAAAGTCAAACAAATTCAAACATAGCTTTTTGAATCAAATGATTGTCAAATGCATTCAACGATACTAATTGAATCATATGAAAGTCAAACACATTCAAACAAATCTTTTTGAATCAAATAAAAGTCAAATGCATTCAACAAATCAAGTTGAATCAATTACAAGTCAACCACATTCAAACAAAGCTAATTAAATCCAATGGAAGGCAAACACATTCATACAAAGCTATTCGAATCAAATGAAAGTCAAACACATTCAAACAATGCTATCTGAATCAAATGAAAGTCAAATGCATTCAAAAAAGATAATTAAATCAAACGAAAGTCAAACACATTCAGACAAAGCTAATTGCATCAAATGAAAGTCAAAAACATTCAAACAAAGCTAATTAAATCATATGAAAGTCGAATGCTTTGAAAAAAGCTAATTGAATCAAGTAAAAGTCCAAAGAATTCAAACAAAGCTTTTTGATTCAAATGATTGACAAATGCATTCAACGAGGCTAATTGAATCATATGAAAGTCAAACACATTCAAACAAAGCTAATTGAATCAAATTAAAGTCAAACACATTCAAACAAAGCTTTTTGAATTAAATGAAAGTCAAATGCATTAAACAAAGCTAATTGATTCAAATGAAAGACAACCACATTCAAACAAAGCTAATTTAATCAAATGAAAATCAAACACATTCAAACAAAGATTTTTCAATCAAATGAAATTAAAATGCATTCAAAATAGCGTTTTGAATCAAGTGAAAGTCAAACAAAGCTTTTTGAATCAAATGATTGTCAAATCCATTCAACGATGCTAATTGAATCATATGAAATTCAAGCACATTCAAACAAATCTTTTTGAATCAACTGAAAGTCAAATGCAATTAAAAAAAAAGTAATTAAATCAAGTGAAAGTCAAACACATTTAAACAAAGCTTTTTAAATCAAATGAAAGTTAAATCCATTCAAAAAAGCTAATTGAATCAAGAGAAAGTCTAGGTAATTCAAACAAAGCTTTTTAAATCAAATGACAGTCAAATGCGTTCAACGATGCTAATTGAATCAAATGAGAGTCAAACACATTCAAACAAAGCTTTTTGAATCAAATGAAAGTCATATGCATTCAACAATGCTAATTGAATGAAATGAAAGTCAATGACATTCTAACAAACCTAATTAAATCAAACGAAAGTCAATGGCATTCTAACAAACCTAATTGAATCAAATGAAAGTCAACCACATTCAAACAAAGCTAATTGAATCAAATGAAAGTTAACCACATTCAAACAAAGCATATTAAATCAAGTGAAAATCAAACACTTTCAAACAAAGCTTTTTGAATCAAAAGAAAGTCAAATGATTTCAAAAAAGCTAATTAAATCAAGTGAAAGTCAAACAAATTCAAACATAGCTTTTTGAATCAAATGATTGTCAAATGCATTCAACGATACTAATTGAATCATATGAAAGTCAAACATATTAAAACAAATCTTTTTGAATCAAATGAAAGTCAAATGCATTCAACAAATCAAGTTGAATCAATTACAAGTCAACCACATTCAAACAAAGCTAATTAAATCCAATGGAAGGCAAACACATTCATAAAAAGCTATTCGAATCAAATGAAAGTCAAACACATTCAAACAATGCTATCTGAATCAAATGAAAGTCAAATGCATTCAAAAAAGATAATTAAATCAAACGAAAGTCAAACACATTCAGACAAACCTAATTGCATCAAATGAAAGTCAAAAAAATTCAAACAAAGCTAATTAAATCATATGAAAGTCGAATGCTTTGAAAAAAGCTAATTGAATCAAGTAAAAGTCCAAAGAATTCAAACAAAGCTTTTTGATTCAAATGATTGTCAAATGCATTCAACGAGGCTAATTGAATCATATGAAAGTCAAACACATTCAAACAAAGCTAATTGAATCAAATTAAAGTCAAACACATTCAAACAAAGCTTTTTGAATTAAATGAAAGTCAAATGCATTAAACAAAGCTAATTGATTCAAATGAAAGTCAATCACATTCAAACAAAACTAATTAAATTAAATGAAAATCAAACACATGCAAACAAAGCTTTTTCAATCAAATGAAATTCAAATGCATTCAAAATAGCGTTTTGAATCAAGTGAAAGTCAAACAAAGCTTTTTGAATCAAATGATTGTCAAATCCATTCAACGATGCTAATTGAATCATATGAAAGTCAAGCACATTTAAACAAATCATTTTGAATCAACTGAAAGTCAAATGCAATTAAAAAAAAGTAATTAAATCAAGTGAAAGTCAAACACATTTAAACAAAGCTTTTTAAATCAAATGAAAGTTAAATGCATTCAACAAAGCTTATTGAATCAAATGAAAGTAAAACACATTCAAACAAAGCTAATTGCATCAAATGAAAGTCAAACACATTCGGACAAAGCTTTTTTAATTAAATAAAAGTATAATGCATTCAAAAAAGCTAATTTAATCAAGTGAAAGTCAAACACATTCAAACAAAGCTTTTTTAGTTAAGTAATTGTTAAGTGCATTCCGACAAAGCTAATTGAATCAAATGAAAGTCAAACACATTCGAACAAAGCTTTTTGAATCAAATAAAAGTTAAATTCGTTCAAAAAAGCTAATTGAATCAAGTGAAAGTCTAAGTAATTCAAACAAAGCTTTTTGAATAAAATGACTGTCAAATTCGTTCAACGATGCTAATTGAATCAAATAAAAGTCAAACACATTCAAACAAAGCTTTTTGAATCAAATGAAAGTCATATGCATTCAACAAAGCTACTTGAATCAAATGAAAGTCAATGGCATTCTAACAAAGCTAATTGAATCAAATGAAAGTCAATGGCATTCTAACAAACTTAATTAAATCAAACGAAAGTCAAGGGCATTCTAACAAACCTAATTGAATCAAATGAAAGTCAACCACATTCAGACAAAGCTAATTAAATCAAATGAAAGTTAACCACATTCAAACAAAGCTAATTTAAATCAAGTGAAATTCAAACACATTCAAACAAAGCTTTTTGAATCCAAAGAAAGTCAAATGAGTTCAAAAAAGCTAATTGAATCAAGTGAAAGTCAAACAAATTCAAACATAGCTTTTTGAATCAAATGATTGTCAAATGCATTCAACGATACTAATTGAATCATATGAAAGTCAAACACAATCAAACAAATCTTTTTGAATCAAATGAAAGTCAAATGCATTCAACAGATCAAATTGAATCAATTTAAAGTCAACCACATTCAAACAAAGCTAATTAAATCCAATGGAAGGCAAACACATTCAAACAAAGCTATTTGAATCAGATGAAAGTCAAACACATTCAAACAATGCTATCTGAATCAAATGAAAGTCAAATGCATTCAAAAAGATAATTAAATCAAACGAAAGTCAAACACATTCAGACAAAGCTAATTGCATCAAATGAAAGTCAAAAACATACAAACAAAGCTAATTAAATCATATGAAAGTCAAATGCTTTCAAAAAAGCTAATTGAATCAAGTAAAAGTCCAAAGAATTCAAACAAAGCTTTTTGAATCAAATGATTGTCAAATGCATTCAACGAGGCTAATTGAATCATATGACAGTCAAACAAAACTTTTTGAATCAAATGAAAGTCAAATGCATTCAACAAAGCAAATGGACTCAATTGAAAGTTAACCACATTCAAGCAAAGCTAATTGAATCAAATGAAAGTCAAACACATTTAAACAAAGCTATTTGAACCAAATGAAAGTCAAACACATTCAAGAAATGCTATTTGAATCAAATGAAAGGCAAACGCATTCAAAAAAGGTATTTAAATCAAGTGAAAGTCAAAATCATTCAAACAAGACTATTTGAATCAAATTAAAGTCAAACACATTCAAACAAAGCTTCTTGAATTAAATGAAAGTCAAATGCATTAAACAAAGCTAATTGATTCAAATGAAAGTCAATCACATTCAAACAAAGCTAATTTAATCAAATAAAAATCAAACACATTCAAACAAAGCTTTTTCAATCAAATGAAATTCAAATGCATTCAAAATAGCGATTTGAATCAAGTGAAAGTCAAACAAAGCTTTTTGAATCAAATGATTGTCAAATCCATTCAACGATGCTAATTGAATCATATGAAAGTCAAGCACATTCAAACAAATCTTTTTGAATCAACTGAAAGTCAAATGCAATTAAAAAAAAGTAATTAAATCAAGTGAAAGTCAAACACATTTAAACAAAGCTTTTTAAATCAAATGAAAGTCAAACACATTCGAACAAAGCTTTTTGAATCAAATAAAAGTTAAATGCATTCAAAAAACCTAATTGAATCAAGTGAATGTCTAAGTAATTCAAACAAAGCTTTTTGAATAAAATGACTGTCAAATTCGTTCAACGATGCTAATTGAATCATATGAAAGTCAAGCACATTCAAACAAATCATTTTGAATCAAATGAAAGTCAAATGCAATTAAAAAAAAGTAATTAAATCAAGTGAAAGTCAAACACATTTAAACAAAGCTTTTTAAATCAAATGAAAGTTAAATGCATTCAACAAAGCTTATTGAATCAAATAAAAGTAAAACACATTCAAACAAAGCTAATTGCATCAAATGAAAGTCAAACACATTCGGAAAAAGCTTTTTTAATTAAATAAAAGTATAATGCATTAAAAAAAGCTAATTTAATCAAGTGAAAGTCAAACACATTCAAACAAAGCTTTTTTAGTTAAGTGATTGTTAAGTGCATTCCGACAAAGCTAATTGAATCAAATGAAAGTCAAACACATTCGAACAAAGCTTTTTGAATCAAATAAAAGATAAATTCGTTCAAAAAAGCTAATTGAATCAAGTGAAAGTCTAAGTAATTCAAACAAAGCTTTTTGAATAAAATGACTGTCAAATTTGTTCAACGATGCTAATTGAATCAAATAAAAGTCAAACACATTCAAACAAAGCTTTTTGAATCAAATGAAAGTCATATGCATTCAACAAAGCTACTTGAATCAAATGAAAGTCAATGGCATTCTAACAAAGCTAATTGAATCAAATGAAAGTCAATGGCATTCTAACAAACCTAATTAAATCAAACGAAAGTCAATGGCATTCTAACAAACCTAATTGAATCAAATGAAAGTCAACCACATTCAAACAAAAATAATTGAATCAAATGAAAGTTAACCATATTCAAACAAAGCATATTAAATCAAGTGAAAATCAAACACATTCAAACAAATCTTTTTGAATCAAATGAAAGTCAAATGCGTTCAACAGATCAAATTGAATCAATTAAAAGTCAACCACATTCAAACAAAGCTAATTAAATCCAATGGACGGCAAACGCATTCAAACAAAGCTATTTGAATCAAATGAAAGTCGAAAACATTCAAACAATGCTATCTGAATCAAATGAAAGTCAAATGCATTCAAAAAAGATAATTAAATCAAACGAAAGTCAAACACATTCAGACAAAGCTAATTGCATCAAATGAAAGTCAAAAACATTCAAACAAAGCTAATTAAATCATATGAAATTCAAATGCTTTCAAAAAAGCTAATTGAATCAAGTAAAAGTCCAAAGAATTCAAACAAAGCTATTTGAATCAAATGATTGTCAAATGCATTCAACGAGGCTAATTGAATCAGATGACAGTCAAACAAAACTTTTTGAATCAAATGAAAGTCAAATGCATTCAACAAAGCAAATTGACTCAATTGAAAGTTAACCACATTCAAGCAAAGCTAATTGAATAAAATGAAAGTCAAACACATTTAAACAAAGCTATTTGAACCAAATGAAAGTCAAACACATTCAAGAAATGCTATTTGAATCAAATGAAAGTCAAACGCATTCAAAAAAGGTATTTAAATCAACTGAAAGTCAAAAACATTCAAACAAAGCTATTTGAATCAAATTAAAGTCAAACACATTCAAACAAAGCTTTTTGAATTAAATGAAAGTCAAATGCATTAAACAAAGCTAATTGATTCAAATGAAAGTCAATCACATTCAAACAAAGCTAATTTAATCAAATAAAAATTAAACACATTCAAACAAAGCTTTTTCAATCAAATGGAATTCAAATGCATTCAAAATAGCGATTTGAATCAAGTGAAAGTCAAACAAAGCTTTTTGAATCAAATGATTGTCAAATCCATTCAACGATGCTAATTGAATCATATGAAAGTCAAGCACATTCAAACAAATCTTTTTGAATCAACTGAAAGTCAAATGCAATTAAAAAAAAAGTAATTAAATCAAGTGAAAGTCAAACACATTTAAACAAAGCTTTTTAAATCAAATGAAAGTTAAATCCATTCAAAAAAGCTAATTGAATCAAGTGAAAGTTTAGGTAATTCAAACAAAGCTTTTTGAATCAAATGACTGTCAAATGCGTTCAACGATGCTAATTGAATCAAACGAGAATCACCCATTCAAATAAAGCTTTTTGAATGATATGAAAGTCATATGCATTCAATACAGCTAATTGAATCAAATGAAAGTCAATGGCATTCTAACAAACCTAATTAAATCAAACGAAAGTCAATGGCATTCTAACAAACCTAATTGAATCAAATGAAAGTCAACCACATTCAAACAAAGCTAATTGAATCAAATGAAAGTTAACCATATTCAAACAAAGCATATTAAATCAAGTGAAAATCAAACACATTCAAACAAAGCTTTTTGAATCAAAAGAAAGTCAAATGATTTCAAAAAAGCTAATTGAATCAAGTGAAAGTCAAACAAATTCAAACATAGCTTTTTGAATCAAATGATTGTCAAATGCATTCAACGATACTAATTGAATCATATGAAAGTCAAACACATTCAAACAAATCTTTTTGAATCAAATGAAAGTCAAATGCGTTCAACAGATCAAATTGAATCAATTAAAAGTCAACCACATTCAAACAAAGCTAATTAAATCCAATGGACGGCAAACACATTCAAACAAAGCTATTTGAATCAAATGAAAGTCGAAAACATTCAAACAATGCTATCTGAATCAAATGAAAGTCAAATGCATTCAAAAAAGATAATTAAATCAAACGAAAGTCAAACACATTCAGACAAAGCTAATTGCATCAAATGAAAGTCAAAAACATTCAAACAAAGCTAATTAAATCATATGAAAGTCAAATGCTTTCAAAAAAGCTAATTGAATCAAGTAAAAGTCCAAAGAATTCAAACAAAGCTTTTTGATTCAAATGATTGTCAAATGCATTCAACGAGGCTAATTGAATCATATGACAGTCAAACAAAACTTTTTGAATCAAATGAAAGTCAAATGCATTCAACAAAGCAAATTGACTCAATTGAAAGTTAACCACATTCACGCAAAGCTAATTGAATCAAATGAAAGTCAAACACATTTAAACAAAGCTATTTGAACCAAATGAAAGTCAAACACATTCAAGAAATGCTATTTGAATCAGATGAAAGTCAAGCGCATTCAAAAAAGGTATTTAAATCAAGTGAAAGTCAAAATCATTCAAACAAAGCTATTTGAATCAAATTAAAGTCAAACACATTCAAACAAAGCTTTTTGAATTAAATGAAAGTCAAATGCATTAAACAAAGCTAATTTATTCAAATGAAAGTCAATCACATTCAAACAATGCTAATTTAATCAAATAAAAATCAAACACATTCAAACAAAGCTTTTTCAATCAAATGAAATTCAAATGCATTCAAAACAGCGATTTGAATCAAGTGAAAGTCAAACAAAGCTTTTTGAATCAAATGATTGTCAAATCCATTCAACGATGCTAATTGAATCATATGAAAGTCAAGCACATTCAAACAAATCTTTTTGAATCAACTGAAAGTCAAATGCAATTAAAAAAAAGTAATTAAATCAAGTGAAAGTCAAACACATTTAAACAAAGCTTTTTAAATCAAATGAAAGTTAAATCCATTCAAAAAAGCTAATTGAATCAAGTGAAAGTCTAGGTAATTCAAACAAAGCTTTTTGAATCAAATGACTGTCAAATGCGTTCAAGGATGCTAATTGAATCAAATGAGAATCACACATTCAAACAAAGCTTTTTGAATCAAATGAAAGTCATATGCATTCAATAAAGCTAATTGAATCAAATGAAAGTCAATGGCATTCTAACAAACCTAATTAAATCAAACGAAAGTCAATGGCATTCTAACAAACCTAATTGAATCAAATGAATGTCAACCACATTCAAACAAAGCTAATTGAATCAAATGAAAGTTAACCACATTCAAACAAAGCATATTAAATCAAGTGAAAATCAAACACATTCAAACAAAGCTTTTTGAATCAAAAGAAAGTCAAATGATTTCAAAAAAGCTAATTGAATCAAGTGAAAGTCAAACAAATTCAAACATAGCTTTTTGAATCAAATGATTGTCAAATGCATTTAACGATACTAATTGAATCATATCAAAGTCAAACACATTCAAACAAATCTTTTTGAATCAAATGAAAGTCAAATGCACTCAACAGATCAAATTGAATCAATTAAAAGTCAACCACATTCAAACAAAGCTAATTAAATCCAATGGAAGGCAAACACATTCAAACAAAGCTATTTGAATCAAATGAAAGTCAAACACATTCATACAATGCTATCTGAATCAAACGAAAGTCAAATGCATTCAAAAAAGATAATTAAATCAAACGAAAGTCAAACACATTCAGACAAAGCTAATTGCATCAAATAAAAGTAAAAAACATTCAAACAAAGCTAATTAAATCATATGAAAGTCAAATGCTTTAAAAAAAGCTAATTGAATCAAGTAAAAGTCCAAGGAATTCAAACAAAGCGTTTTGAATCAAATGATTGTCAAATGCATTCAACGAGGCTAATTGAATCTTATGACAGTCAAACAAACCTAATTAAATCAAACGAAAGTCAATGGCATTCTAACAAACGTAATTGAATCAAATGAAAGTCAACCACATTCAAACAAAGCTAATTGAATCAAATGAAAGTTAACCACATTCAAACAAAGCATATTAAATCAAGTGAAAATCAAACACATTCAAACAAAGCTTTTTGAATCAAAAGAAAGTCAAATGATTTCAAAAAAATCTAATTGAATCAAGTGAAAGTCAAACAAATTCAAACATAGGTTTTTGAATCAAATGATTGTCAAATGCATTCAACGATACTAATTGAATCATATGAAAGTCAAACACATTCAAACAAATCTTTTTGAATCAAATGAAAGTCAAATGCGTTCAACAGATCAAATTGAATCAATTAAAAGTCAACCACATTCAAACAAAGCTAATTAAATCCAATGGACGGCAAACACATTCAAACAAAGCTATTTAAATCAAATGAAAGTCGAAAACATTCAAACAATGCTATCTGAATCAAATGAAACTCAAATGCATTCAAAAAAGATAATTAAATCAAACGAAAGTCAAACACATTCAGACAAAGCTAATTGCATCAAATGAAAGTCAAAAACATTCAAACAAAGCTAATTAAATCATATTAAAGTCAAATGCTTTCAAAAAAGCTAAT
The DNA here is from genome assembly GCF_001683475.1 of Chenopodium quinoa. Classification (NCBI taxonomy): domain Eukaryota; kingdom Viridiplantae; phylum Streptophyta; class Magnoliopsida; order Caryophyllales; family Amaranthaceae; genus Chenopodium; species Chenopodium quinoa. Next base: position 46,740 of record NW_018743901.1, on the reverse strand, counting down.
TGAATCAAGTAAAAGTCCAAAGAATTCCAACAAAGCTTTTTAAATCAAATGATTGTCAAATGCATTCAACGAGGCTAATTGAATCATATGACAGTCAAACAAAACTTTTTGAATCAAATGAAAGTCAAATGCATTCAACAAAGCAAATTGACTCAATTGAAAGTTAACCACATTCAAGCAAAGCTAATTGAATAAAATGAAAGTCAAACACATTTAAACAAAGCTATTTGAACCAAATGAAAGTCAAACACATTCAAGAAATGCTATTTGAATCAGATGAAAGTCAAACGCATTCAAAAAAGGTATTTAAATCAAGTGAAAGTCAAAATCATTCAAACAAAGCTATTTGAATCAAATTAAAGTCAAACACATTCAAACAAAGCTTTTTGAATTAAATGAATGTCAAATGCATTAAACAAAGCTAATTGATTCAAATGAAAGTTAATCACATTCAAACAAAGCTAATTTAATCAAATAAAAATCAAACACATTTAAACAAAGCTTTTTCAATCAAATGAAATTCAAATGCATTCAAAACAGCGATTTGAATCAAGTGAAAGTCAAACAAAGCTTTTTGAATCAAATGATTGTCAAATCCATTCAACGATGCTAATTGAATCGTATGAAAGTCAAGCACATTCAAACAAATCTTTTTGAATCAACTGAAAGTCAAATGCAATTAAAAAAAGTAATTAAATCAAGTGAAAGTCAAACACATTTAAACAAAGCTTTTTAAATCAAATGAAAGTTAAATGCATTCAAAAAAGCTAATTGAATCAAGTAAAAGTCTAGGTAATTAAAACAAAGCTTTTTGAATCAAATGACTGTCAAATGTGTTCAACGATGCTAATTGAATCAAATGAAAGTCAAACACATTCAAACAAAGCTTTTTGAATCAAATGAAAGTCATATGCATTCAACAAAGCTAATTGAATCAAATGAAAGTAATTGGCATTCTAACAAACCTAATTGAATCAAACGAAAGTCAATGGCATTCTAACTAACCTAATTGAATCAAATGAAAGTCAACCACATTCAAACAAAGCTAATTGATTCAAATGAAAGTTAACCACATTCAAACAAAGCATATTAAATCAAGTGAAAATCAAACACATTCAAACAAAGCTTTTTGAATCAAAAGAAAGTCAAATGATTTCAAAAAAGCTAATTGAATCAAGTGAAAGTCAAACAAATTCAAACATAGCTTTTTGAATCAAATGATTGTCAAATGCATTTAACGATACTAATTGAATCATATCAAAGTCAAACACATTCAAACAAATCTTTTTGAATCAAATGAAAGTAAAATGCACTCAACAGATCAAATTGAATCAATTAAAAGTCAACCACATTCAAACAAAGCTAATTAAATCCAATGGAAGGCAAACACATTCAAACAAAGCTATTTGAATCAAATGAAAGTCAAACACATTCAAACAATGCTATCTGAATCAAACGAAAGTCAAATGCATTCAAAAAAGATAATTAAATCAAACGAAAGTCAAACACATTCAGACAAAGCTAATTGCATCAAATAAAAGTAAAAAACATTCAAACAAAGCTAATTAAATCATATGAAAGTCAAATGCTTTGAAAAAAGCTAATTGAATCAAGTAAAAGTCCAAGGAATTCAAACAAAGCGTTTTGAATCAAATGATTGTCAAATGCATTCAACGAGGCTAATTGAATCTTATGACAGTCAAACAAACCTAATTAAATCAAACGAAAGTCAATGACATTCTAACAAACGTAATTGAATCAAATGAAAGTCAACCACATTCAAACAAAGCTAATTGAATCAAATGAAAGTTAACCACATTCAAACAAAGCATATTAAATCAAGTGAAAATCAAACACATTCAAACAAAGCTTTTTGAATCAAAAGAAAGTCAAATGATTTCAAAAAATCTAATTGAATCAAGTGAAAGTCAAACAAATTCAAACATAGGTTTTTGAATCAAATGATTGTCAAATGCATTCAACGATACTAATTGAATCATATGAAAGTATAACACATTCAAACAAATCTTTTTGAATCAAATGAAAGTCAAATGCGTTCAACAGATCAAATTGAATCAATTAAAAGTCAACCACATTCAAACAAAGCTAATTAAATCCAATGGACGGCAAACACATTCAAACAAAGCTATTTAAATCAAATGAAAGTCAAACATATTCAAACAATGCTACCTGAATCAAATGAAAGTCAAATGCATTCAAAAAAGATAATTAAATCAAACGAAAGTCAAACACATTCAGACAAAGCTAATTGCATCAAATGAAAGTCAAAAACATTCAAACAAAGCTAATTAAATCATATTAAAGTCAAATGCTTTCAAAAAAGCTAATTGAATCAAGTAAAAGTCCAAAGAATTCCAACAAAGCTTTTTAAATCAAATGATTGTCAAATGCATTCAACGAGGCTAATTGAATCATATGACAGTCAAACAAAACTTTTTGAATCAAATGAAAGTCAAATGCATTCAACAAAGCAAATTGACTCAATTGAAAGTTAACCACATTCAAGCAAAGCTAATTGAATAAAATGAAAGTCAAACACATTTAAACAAAGCTATTTGAACCAAATGAAAGTCAAACACATTCAAGAAATGCTATTTGAATCAGATGAAAGTCAAACGCATTCAAAAAAGGTATTTAAATCAAGTGAAAGTCAAAATCATTCAAACAAAGCTATTTGAATCAAATTAAAGTCAAACACATTCAAACAAAGCTTTTTGAATTAAATGAATGTCAAATGCATTAAACAAAGCTAATTGATTCAAATGAAAGTTAATCACATTCAAACAAAGCTAATTTAATCAAATAAAAATCAAACACATTCAAACAAAGCTTTTTCAATCAAATGAAATTCAAATGCATTCAAAACAGCGATTTAAATCAAGTGAAAGTCAAACAAAGCTTTTTGAATCAAATGATTGTCAAATCCATTCAACGATGCTAATTGAATCGTATGAAAGTCAAGCACATTCAAACAAATCTTTTTGAATCAACTGAAAGTCAAATGCAATTAAAAAAAGTAATTAAATCAAGTGAAAGTCAAACACATTTAAACAAAGCTTTTTAAATCAAATGAAAGTTAAATGCATTCAAAAAAGCTAACTGAATCAAGTGAAAGTCTAGGTAATTAAAACAAAGCTTTTTGAATCAAATGACTGTCAAATGTGTTCAACGATGCTAATTGAATCAAATGAAAGTCAAACACATTCAAACAAAGCTTTTTGAATCAAATGAAAGTCATATGCATTCAACAAAGCTAATTGAATCAAATGAAAGTAATTGGCATTCTAACAAACCTAATTGAATCAAACGAAAGTCAATGACATTCTAACTAACCTAATTGAATCAAATGAAAGTCAACCACATTCAAATAAAGCTAATTAAATCAAATGAAAGTTAACCATATTCGAACAAAGCTAATTTAAATCAAGTGAAATTCAAACACATTCAAACAAAGCTTTTTGAATCCAAAGAAAGTCAAATGAGTTCAAAAAAGCTAATTGAATCAAGTGAAAGTCAAACAAATTCAAACATAGCTTTTTGAATCAAATGATTGTCAAATGCATTCAACGATACTAATTGAATCATATGAAAGTCAAACACATTCAAACAAATCTTTTTGAATCAAATGAAAGTCAAATGCATTCAACAGATCAAATTGAATCAATTAAAAGTCAACCACATTCAAACAAAGCTAATTAAATCCAATGGAAGGCAAACACATTCAAACAAAGCTATTTGAATCAAATGAAAGTCAAACACATTCAAACAATGCTATCTGAATCAAATGAAAGTCAAATGCATTCAAAAAAGATAATTAAATCAAACGAAAGTCAAACACATTCAGACAAAGCTAATTGCATCAAATGAAAGTCAAAAACATTCAAACAAAGCTAATTAAATCATATGAAAGTCAAATGCTTTCAAAAAAGCTAATTGAATCAAGTAAAAATCCAAAGAATTCCAACAAAGCTTTTTGAATCAAATGATTGTCAAATGCATTCAACGAGGCTAATTGAATCATATGACAGTCAAACAAAACTTTTTGAATCAAATGAAAGTCAAATGCATTCAACAAAGCAAATTGACTCAATTGAAAGTTAACCACATTCAAGCAAAGCTAATTGAATCAAATGAAAGTCAAACACATTTAAACAAAGCTATATAAACCAAATGAAAGTCAAACACATTCAAGAAATGCTATTTGAATCAGATGAAAGTCAAGCGCATTCAAAAAAGGTATTTAAATCAAGTGAAAGTCAAAATCATTCAAACAAAGCTATTTGAATCAAATTAAAGTCAAACACATTCAAACAAAGCTTTTTGAATTAAATGAAAGTCAAATGCATTAAACAAAGCTAATTGATTCAAATGAAAGTCAATCACATTCAAACAAAGCTAATTTAATCAAATAAAAATCAAACACATTCAAACAAAGCTTTTTCAATCAAATGAAATTCAAATGCATTCAAAACAGCGATTTGAATCAAGTGAAAGTCAAACAAAGCTTTTTGAATCAAATGATTGTCAAATCCATTCAACGATGCTAATTAAATCATAAGAAAGTCAAGCACATTCAAACAAATCTTTTTGAATCAACTGAAAGTCAAATGCAATTAATAAAGAGTAATTAAATCAAGTGAAAGTCAAACACATTTAAACAAAGCTTTTTAAATCAAATGAAAGATAAATCCATTCAAAAAAGCTAATTGAATCAAGTGAAAGTCTAAGTAATTCAAACAAAGCTTTTTGAATCAAATGACTGTCAAATGCGTTCAAGGATGCTAATTGAATCAAATGAGAATCACACATTCAAACAAAGCTTTTTGAATCAAATGAAAATCATATGCATTCAATAAAGCTAATTGAATCAAATGAAAGTCAATGGCATTCTAACAAACCTAATTAAATCAAACGAAAGTCAATGGCATTCTAACAAACCTAATTGAATCAAATGAAAGTCAACCACATTAAAACAAAGCTAATTGAATCAAATTAAAGTTAACCACATTCAAACAAAGCATATTAAATCAAGTGAAAATCAAACACATTCAAACAAAGCTTTTTGAATCAAAAGAAAGTCAAATGATTTCAAAAAAGCTAATTGAATCAAGTGAAAGTCAAACAAATTCAAACATAGCTTTTTGAATCAAATGATTGTCAAATGCATTTAACGATACTAATTGAATCATATGAAAGTCAAACACATTCAAACAAATCTTTTTGAATCAAATGAAAGTCAAATGCATTCAACAGATCAAATTGAATCAATTAAAAGTCAACCACATTCAAACAAAGCTAATTAAATCCAATCGAAGGCAAACACATTCAAACAAAGCTATTTGAATGAAATGAAAGTCAAACACATTCAAACAATGCTATCTGAATCAAACGAAAGTCAAATGCATTCGAAAAAGATAATTAAATCAAACGAAAGTCAAACACATTCAGACAAAGCTAATTGCATCAAATGAAAGTAAAAAACATTCAAACAAAGCTAATTAAATCATATGAAAGTCAAATGCTTTGAAAAAAGCTAATTGAATCAAGTAAAAGTCCAAAGAATTCAGACAAAGCTTTTTGAATCAAATGATTGTCAAATGCATTCAACGAGGCTAATTGAATCTTATGACAGTCAAACAAAACTTTTTGAATCAAATGAAAGTCAAATGCATTCAACAAAGCAAATTGACTCAATTGAAAGTTAACCACATTCAAGCAAAGCTAATTGAATTAAATGAAAGTCAAACACATTTAAACAAAGCTATTTGAACCAAATGAAAGTCAAACACATTCAAGAAATGCTATTTGAATCAGATGAAAGTCAAACGCATTCAAAAAAGGTATTTAAATCAAGTGAAAGTCAAAATCATTCAAACAAAGCTATTTGAATCAAATTAAAGTCAAACACATTCAAACAAAGCTTTTTTGAATTAAATGAAAGTCAAATGCATTAAACAAAGCTAATTGATTCAAATGAAAGTCAATCACATTCAAACAAAGCTAATTTAATCAAATAGAAAATGCAAACACACATTCAAACAAAGCTTTTTCAATCAAATGAAATTCAAATGCATTCAAAATAGCGATTTGAATCAAGTGAAAGTCAAACAAAGCTTTTTGAATCAAATGATTGTCAAATCCATTCAACGATGCTAATTGAATCATATGAAAGTCAAGCACATTCAAACAAATCTTTTTGAATCAACTGAAAGTCAAATGCAATTAAAAAAAAGTAATTAAATCAAGTGAAAGTCAAACACATTTAAACAAGCTTTTTAAATAAATGAAAGTTAAATCCATTCAAAAAAGCTAATTGAATCAAGTGAAAGTCTAGGTAATTCAAACAAAGCTTTTTGAATCAAATGACTGTCAAATGCGTTCAACGATGCTAATTGAATCAAATGAGAGTCAAACACATTCAAACAAAGCTTTTTGAATCAAATGAAAGTCATATGCATTCAACAAAGCTAATTGAATCAAATGAAAGTCAATGCATTCTAACAAACCTAATTAAATCAAACGAAAGTCAATGACATTCTAACAAACCTAATTGAATCAAATGAAAGTCAACCACATTCAAACAAAGCTAATTGAATCAAATGAAAGTTAACCACATTCAAACAAAGCATATTAAATCAAGTGAAAATCAAACACATTCAAACAAAGCTTTTTGAATCCAAAAGAAAGTCAAATGAGTTCAAAAAAGCTAATTGAATCAAGTGAAAGTCAAACAAATTCAAACATAGCTTTTTGAATCAAATGATTGTCAAATGCATTCAACGATACTAATTGAATCATATGAAAGTCAAACACATTCAAACAAATCTTTTTGAATCAAATGAAAGTCAAATGCATTCAACAGATCAAATTGAATCAATTAAAAGTCAACCACATTCAAACAAAGCTAATTAAATCCAATGGAAGGCAAACACATTCAAACAAAGCTATTTGAATCAAATGAAAGTCAAACACATTCAAACAATGCTATCTGAATCAAATGAAAGTCAAATGCATTCAAAAAAGATAATTAAATCAAACGAAAGTCAAACACATTCAGACAAAGCTAATTGCATCAAATGAAAGTCAAAAACATTCAAACAAAGCTAATTAAATCATATGAAAGTCAAATGCTTTGAAAAAAGCTAATTGAATCAAGTAAAAGTCCAAAGAATTCAAACAAAGCTTTTTGAATCAAATGATTGTCAAATGCATTCAACGAGGCTAATTGAATCATATGACAGTCAAACAAAACTTTTTGAATCAAATGAAAGTCAAATGCATTCAACAAAGCAAATTGACTCAATTGAAAGTTAATCACATTCAAGCAAAGCTAATTGAATCAAATGAAAGTCAAACACATTTAAACAAAGCTATTTGAACCAAATGAAAGTCAAACACATTCAAGAAATGCTATTTGAATCAGATGAAAGTCAAACGCATTCAAAAAAGGTATTTAAATCAAGTGAAAGTCAAAATACATTCAAACAAAGCTATTTGAATCAAATTAAAGTCAAACACATTCAAACAAAGCTTTTTGAATTAAATGAAAGTCAAATGCATTAAACAAAGCTAATTGATTCAAATGAAAGTCAATCACATTCAAACAAAGCTAATTTAATCAAATAAAAATCAAACACATTCAAACAAAGCTTTTTCAATCAAATGAAATTCAAATGCATTTAAAATAGCGATTTGAATCAAGTGAAAGTCAAACAAAGCTTTTTGAATCAAATGATTGTCAAATCCATTCAACGATGCTAATTAGAATCATATGAAAGTCAAGCACATTCAAACAAATCTTTTTGAATCAACTGAAAGTCAAATGCAATAAAAAAAAGTAATTAAATCAAGTGAAAGTCAAACACATTTAAACAAAGCTTTTTAAATCAAATGAAAGTTAAATCCATTCAAAAAAGCTAATTGAATCAAGTGAAAGTCTAGGTAATTCAAACAAAGCTTTTTGAATCAAATGACTGTCAAATGCGTTCAACGATGCTAATTGAATCAAATGAGAGTCAAACACATTCAAACAAAGCTTTTTTGAATCAAAATGAAAGTCATATGCATTCAACAAAGCTAATTGAATCAAATGAAAGTCAATGGCATTCTAACAAACCTAATTAAATCAAACGAAAGTCAATGGCATTCTAACAAACCTAATTGAATCAAATGAAAGTCAACCACATTCAAACAAAGCTAATTGAATCAAATGAAAGTTAACCACATTCAAACAAAGCATATTAAATCAAGTGAAAATCAAACACATTCAAACAAAGCTTTTTGAATCAAAAGAAAGTCAAATGATTTCAAAAAAGCTAATTGAATCAAGTGAAAGTCAAACAAATTCAAACATAGCTTTTTGAATCAAATGATTGTCAAATGCATTCAACGATACTAATTGAATCATATGAAAGTCAAACACATTCAAACAAATCTTTTTGAATCAAATGAAAGTCAAATGCATTCAACAGATCAAATTGAATCAATTAAAAGTCAACCACATTCAAACAAAGCTAATTAAATCCAATGGAAGGCAAACACATTCAAACAAAGCTATTAGAATCAAATGAAAGTCAAACACATTCAAACAATGCTATCTGAATCAAATGAAAGTCAAATGCATTCAAAAAAGATAATTAAATCAAACGAAAGTCAAACACATTCAGACAAAGCTAATTGCATCAAATGAAAGTCAAAAACATTCAAACAAAGCTAATTAAATCATATGAAAGTCAAATGCTTTGAAAAAAGCTAATTGAATCAAGTAAAAGTGCAAAGAATTCAAACAAAGCTTTTTGAATCAAATGATTGTCAAATGCATTCAACGAGGCTAATTGAATCATATGACAGTCAAACAAAACTTTTTGAATCAAATGAAAGTCAAATGCATTCAACAAAGCAAATTGACTCAATTGAAAGTTAACCACATTCAAGCAAAGCTAATTGAATCAAATGAAAGTCAAACACATTTAAACAAAGCTATTTGAACCAAATGAAAGTCAAACACATTCAAGAAATGCTATTTGAATCAGATGAAAGTCAAACGCATTCAAAAAAGGTATTTAAATCAAGTGAAAGTCAAAATCATTCAAACAAAGCTATTTGAATCAAATTAAAGTCAAACACATTCAAACAAAGCTTTTTGAATTAAATGAAAGTCAAATGCATTAAACAAAGCTAATTGATTCAAATGAAAGTCAATCACATTCAAACAAAGCTAATTTAATCAAATAAAAATCAAACACATTCAAACAAAGCTTTTTTCAATCAAATGAAATTCAAATGCATTCAAAATAGCGATTTGAATCAAGTGAAAGTCAAACAAAGCTTTTTGAATCAAATGATTGTCAAATCCATTCAACGATGCTAATGAATCATATGAAAGTCAAGCACATTCAAACAAATCTTTTTGAATCAACTGAAAGTCAAATGCAATTAAAAAAAAGTAATTAAATCAAGTGAAAGTCAAACACATTTAAACAAAGCTTTTTAAATCAAATGAAAGTTAAATCCATTCAAAAAAGCTAATTGAATCAAGTGAAAGTCTAGGTAATTCAAACAAAGCTTTTTGAATCAAATGACTGTCAAATGCGTTCAACGATGCTAATTGAATCAAATGAGAGTCAAACACATTCAAACAAAGCTTTTTGAATCAAATGAAAGTCATATGCATTCAACAAAGCTAATTGAATCAAATGAAAGTCAATGGCATTCTAACAAACCTAATTAAATCAAACGAAAGTCAATGCATTCTAACAAACCTAATTGAATCAAATGAAAGTCAACCACATTCAAACAAAGCTAATTGAATCAAATGAAAGTTAACCACATTCAAACAAAGCATATTAAATCAAGTGAAAATCAAACACATTCAAACAAAGCTTTTTGAATCAAAAGAAAGTCAAATGATTTCAAAAAAGCTAATTGAATCAAGTGAAAGTCAAACAAATTCAAACATAGCTTTTGAATCAAATGATTGTCAAATGCATTCAACGATACTAATTGAATCATATGAAAGTCAAACACATTCAAACAAATCTTTTTGAATCAAATGAAAGTCAAATGCATTCAACAGATCAAATTGAATCAATTAAAAGTCAACCACATTCAAACAAAGCTAATTAAATCAATGGAAGGCAAAACACATTCAAACAAAGCTATTAGAATCAAATGAAAGTCAAACACATTCAAACAATGCTATCTGAATCAAATGAAAGTCAAATGCATTCAAAAAAGATAATTAAATCAAACGAAAGTCAAACACATTCAGACAAAGCTAATTGCATCAAATGAAAGTCAAAAACATTCAAACAAAGCTAATTAAATCATATGAAAGTCAAATGCTTTGAAAAAAGCTAATTGAATCAAGTAAAAGTCCAAAGAATTCAAACAAAGCTTTTTGAATCAAATGATTGTCAAATGCATTCAACGAGGCTAATTGAATCATATGACAGTCAAACAAAACTTTTTGAATCAAATGAAAGTCAAATGCATTCAACAAAGCAAATTGACTCAATTGAAAGTTAACCACATTCAAGCAAAGCTAATTGAATCAAATGAAAGTCAAACACATTTAAACAATGCTATTTGAACCAAATGAAAGTCAAACACATTCAAGAAATGCTATTTGAATCAGATGAAAGTCAAACGCATTCAAAAAAGGTATTTAAATCAAGTGAAAGTCAAAATCATTCAAACAAAGCTATTTGAATCAAATTAAAGTCAAACACATTCAAACAAAGCTTTTTGAATTAAATGAAAGTCAAATGCATTAAACAAAGCTAATTGATTCAAATGAAAGTCAATCACATTCAAACAAAGCTAATTTAATCAAATAAAAATCAAACACATTCAAACAAGCTTTTTCAATCAAATGAAATTCAAATGCATTTAAAATAGCGATTTGAATCAAGTGAAAGTCAAACAAAGCTTTTTGAATCAAATGATTGTCAAATCCATTCAACGATGCTAATTGAATCATATGAAAGTCAAGCACATTCAAACAAATCTTTTTGAATCAACTGAAAGTCAAATGCAATTAAAAAAAAGTAATAAATCAAGTGAAAGTCAAACACATTTAAACAAAGCTTTTTAAATCAAATGAAAGTTAAATCCATTCAAAAAAGCTAATTGAATCAAGTGAAAGTCTAGGTAATTCAAACAAAGCTTTTTGAATCAAATGACTGTCAAATGCGTTCAACGATGCTAATTGAATCAAATGAGAGTCAAACACATTCAAACAAAGCTTTTTGAATCAAATGAAAGTCATATGCATTCAACAAAGCTAATTGAATCAAATGAAAGTCAATGGCATTCTAACAAACCTAATTAAATCAAACGAAAGTCAATGGCATTCTAACAAACCTAATTGAATCAAATGAAAGTCAACCACATTCAAACAAAGCTAATTGAATCAAATGAAAGTTAACCACATTCAAACAAAGCATATTAAATCAAGTGAAAATCAAACACATTCAAACAAAGCTTTTTGAATCAAAAGAAAGTCAAATGATTTCGAAAAAGCTAATTGAATCAAGTGAAAGTCAAACAAATTCAAACATAGCTTTTTGAATCAAATGATTGTCAAATGCATTCAACGATACTAATTGAATCATATGAAAGTCAAACACATTCAAACAAATCTTTTTGAATCAAATGAAAGTCAAATGCATTCAACAGATCAAATTGAATCAATTAAAAGTCAACCACATTCAAACAAAGCTAATTAAATCCAATGCAAGGCAAACACATTCAAACAAAGCTATTAGAATCAAATGAAAGTCAAACACATTCAAACAATGCTATCTGAATCAAATGAAAGTCAAATGCATTCAAAAAAGATAATTAAATCAAACGAAAGTCAAACACATTCAGACAAAGCTAATTGCATCAAATGAAAGTCAAAAACATTCAAACAAAGCTAATTAAATCATATGAAAGTCAAATGCTTTGAAAAAAGCTAATTGAATCAAGTAAAAGTCCAAAGAATTCAAACAAAGCTTTTTGAATCAAATGATTGTCAAATGCATTCAACGAGGCTAATTGAATCATATGACAGTCGAACAAAACTTTTTGAATCAAATGAAAGTCAAATGCATTCAACAAAGCAAATTGACTCAATTGAAAGTTAACCACATTCAAGCAAAGCTAATTAAATCAAATGAAAGTCAAACACATTTAAACAAAGCTATTTGTACCAATTGAAAGTCAAATACATTCAAGAAATGCTATTTGAATCAGATGAAAGTCAAACGCATTCAAAAAAGGTATTTAAATCAAGTGAAAGTCAAAATCATTCAAACAAAGCTATTTGAATCAAATTAAAGTCAAACACATTCAAACAAAGCTTTTTGAATTAAATGAAAGTCAAATGCATTAAACAAAGCTAATTGATTCAAATGAAAGTCAATCACATTCAAACAAAGCTAATTTAATCAAATAAAAATCAAACACATTCAAACAAAGCTTTTTCAATCAAATGAAATTCAAATGCATTCAAAATAGCGATTTGAATCAAGTGAAAGTCAAACAAAACTTTTTGAATCAAATGATTGTCAAATCCATTCAACGATGCTAATTGAATCATATGAAAGTCATGCACATTCAAACAAATCTTTTTGAAACAACTGAAAGTCAAATGCAATTAAAAAAAAGTAATAAAGTCAAGTGAAAGTCAAACACATTTAAACAAAGCTTTTTAAATATAATGAAAGTTAAATCCATTCAAAAAAGCTAATTCAATCAAGTGAAAGTCTAGGTAATTCAAACAAAGCTTTTTGAATCAAATGACTGTCAAATGCGTTCAACGATGCTAATTGAATCAAATGAGAGTCTAACACATTCAAACAAAGCTTTTTGAATCAAATGAAAGTCATATGCATTCAAAAAAGCTAATTGAATCAAATGAAAGTCAATGACATTCTAACAAACCTAATTAAATCAAACGAAAGTCAATGACATTCTAACAAACCTAATTGAATCAAATGAAAGTCAACCACATTCAAACAAAGCTAATTGAATCAATTGAAAGTTAACCACATTCAAACAAAGCATATTAAATCAAGTGAAAATCAAACACATTCAAACAAAGCTTTTTGAATCAAAAGAAAGTCAAATGATTTCAAAAAAGCTAATTGAATCAAGTGAAAGTCAAACAAATTCAAACATAAATTTTAGAATCTAATGATTGTCAAATGCATTCAACGATACTAATTGAATCATATGAAAGTCAAACACATTCAAACAAATCTTTTTGAATCAAATGAAAGTCAAATGCATTCAACAGATCAAATTTAATCAATTAAAAGTCAACCACATTCAAACAAAGCTAATTAAATCCAATGGAAGGCAAACACATTCAAACAAAGCTATTAGAATCAAATGAAAGTCAAACACATTCAAACAATGCTATCTGAATCAAATGAAAGTCAAATGCATTCAAAAAAGATAATTAAATCAAAAGAAAGTCAAACACATTCAGACAAAGCTAATTGCATCAAATGAAAGTCAAAAACATTCAAACAAAGCTAATTAAATCATATGAAAGTCAAATGCTTTCAAAAAAGCTAATTGAATCAAGTAAAAGTCCAAAGAATTCAAACAAAGCTTTTTGAATCAAATGATTGTCAAATGCATTCAACGAGGCTAATTGAATCATATGACAGTCGAACAAAACTTTTTGAATCAAATGAAAGTCAAATGCATTCAACAAAGCAAATTGACTCAATTGAAAGTTAACCACATTCAAGCAAAGCTAATTGAATCAAATGAAAGTCAAACACATTTAAACAATGCTATTTGAACCAAATGAAAGTCAAACACATTCAAGAAATGCTATTTGAATCAGATGAAAGTCAAACGCATTCAAAAAAGGTATTTAAATCAAGTGAAAGTCAAAATCATTCAAACAAAGCTATTTGAATCAAATAAAAGTCAAACACATTCAAACAAAGCTTTTTGAATTAAATAAAAGTCAAATGCATTAAACAAAGCTAATTGATTCAAATGAAAGTCAATCACATTCAAACAAAGCTAATTTAATCAAATAAAAATCAAACACATTCAAACTAAGCTTTTTCAATCAAATGAAATTCAAATGCATTTAAAATAGCGATTTGAATCAAGTGAAAGTCAAACAAAGCTTTTTGAATCAAATGATTGTCAAATCCATTCAACGAAGCTAATTGAATCATATGAAAGTCAAGCACATTCAAACAAATCTTTTTGAATCAACTGAAAGTCAAATGCAATTAAAAAAAAGTAACTAAATCAAGTGAAAGTCAAACACATTTAAACAAAGCTTTTTAAATCAAATGAAACTTAAATCCATTCAAAAAAGCTAATTGAATCAAGTGAAAGTCTAGGTAATTTAAACAAAGCTTTTTGAATCATATGACTGTCAAATGCGTTCAACGATGGTAATTGAATCAAATGAGAGTCAAACACATTCAAACAAAGCTTTTTGAATCAAATGAAAGTCATATGCATTCAACAAAGCTAATTGAATCAAATGAAAATCAATGGCATTCTAACAAACCTAATTAAATCAAACGAAAGTCAATGGCATTCTAACAATCCTAATTGAATCAAATGAAAGTCAACCACATTCAAACAAAGCTAATTGAATCAAATGAAAGTTAACCACATTCAAACAAAGCATATTAAATCAAGTGAAAATCAAACACATTCAAACAAAGCTTTTTGAATCAAAAGAAAGTCAAATGATTTCGAAAAAAGCTAATTGAATCAAGTGAAAGTCAAACAAATTCAAACATAGCTTTTTGAATCAAATGATTGTCAAATGCATTCAACGATACTAATTGAATCATATGAAAGTCAAACACATTCAAACAAATCTTTTTGAATCAAATGAAAGTCAAATGCATTCAACAGATCAAATTGAATCAATTAAAAGTCAACCACATTCAAACAAAGCTAATTAAATCCAATGGAAGGCAAACACATTCAAACAAATCTATTAGAATCAAATGAAAGTCAAACACATTCAAACAATGCTATTTAAATCAAATGAAAGTCAAATGCATTCAAAAAAGATAATTAAATCAAACGAAAGTCAAACACATTCAGACAAAGCTAATTGCATAAAATGAAAGTAAAAAACACTCAAACAAAGCTAATTAAATCATATGACAGTCAAATGCTTTGAAAAAAGCTAATTGAATCAAGTAAAAGTCCAAAGAATTCAAACAAAGCTTTTTAAATCAAATGATTGTCAAATGCATTCAACGAGGCTAATTAAATCATATGACAGTCATACAAAACTTTTTGAATCAAATGAAAGTCAAATGCATTCAACAAAGCAAATTGACTCAATTGAAAGTTAACCACATTCAAGCAAAGCTAATTGAATCAAATGAAAGTCAAACACATTTAAACAAAGCTATTTGAACCAAATGAAAGTCAAACACATTCAAGAAATGCTATTTGAATCAGATGAAAGTCAAACGCATTCAAAAAAGGTATTTAAATCAAGTGAAAGTAAAAATCATTCAAACAAAGCTATTTGAATCAAATTAAAGTCAAACACATTCAAACAAAGCTTTTTGAATTAAATGAAAGTCAAATGCATTAAACAAAGCTAATTGATTCAAATGAAAGTCAATCACATTCAAACAAAGCTAATTTAATCAAATAAAAATCAAACACATTCAAACAAAGCTTTTTCAATCAAATGAAATTCAAATGCATTCAAAATAGCGATTTGAATCAAGTGAAAGTCAAACAAAGCTTTTTGAATCAAATGATTGTCAAATCCATTCAACGATGCTAATTGAATCATATGAAAGTCATGCACATTCAAACAAATCTTTTTGAAACAACCGAAAGTCTAATGCAATTAAAAAAAAGTAATTAAATCAAGTGAAAGTCAAACACATTTAAACAAAGCTTTTTAAATAAATTGAAAGTTAAATCCATTCAAAAAAGCTAATTGAATCAAGTGAAAGTCTAGGTAATTCAAACAAAGCTTTTTGAATCAAATGACTGTCAAATGCGTTCAACGATGCTAATTGAATCAAATGAGAGTCTAACACATTCAAACAAAGCTTTTTGAATCAAATGAAAGTCATATGCATTCAACAAAGCTAATTGAATCAAATGAAAGTCAATGGCATTCTAACAAACCTAATTAAATCAAACGAAAGTCAATGGCATTCTAACAAACCTAATTGAATCAAATGAAAGTCAACCACATTCAAACAAAGCTAATTGAATCAAATGAAAGTTAACCACATTCAAACAAAGCATATTAAATCAAGTGAAAATCAAACACATTCAAACATAGCTTTTTGAATCAAAAGAAAGTCAAATGATTTCAAAAAAGCTAATTAAATCAAGTGAAAGTCAAACAAATTCAAACATAGCTTTTAGAATCAAATGATTGTCAAATGCATTCAACGATAGTAATTGAATC
Source organism: Chenopodium quinoa (assembly GCF_001683475.1). Taxonomy (NCBI): domain Eukaryota; kingdom Viridiplantae; phylum Streptophyta; class Magnoliopsida; order Caryophyllales; family Amaranthaceae; genus Chenopodium; species Chenopodium quinoa. The sequence goes on along the minus strand of NW_018743901.1, from coordinate 30,287 downwards.
ATATGAAAGTCAAACACATTCAAACAAATCTTTTTGAATCAAATGAAAGTCAAATGCATTCAACAAATCATATTGAATCAATTAAAAGTCAACCACATTCAAACAAAGCTAATTAAATCCAATGGAAGGCAAACACATTCAAACAAATCTATTAGAATCAAATGAAAGTCAAACACATTCAAACAATGCTATCTAAATCAAATGAAAGTCAAATGCATTCAAAAAAGATAATTAAATCAAATGAAAGTCAAACACATTCAGACAAAGCTAATTGCATAAAATGAAAGTCAAAAACACTCAAACAAAGCTAATTAAATCATATGAAAGTCAAATGCTTTGAAAAAAGCTAATTGAATCAAGAAAAAGTCCAAAGAATTCAAACAAAGCTTTTTGAATCAAATGATTGTCAAATGCATTCAACGAGGCTAATTGAATCATATGACAGTCGAACAAAACTTTTTGAATCAAATGAAAGTCAAATGCATTCAACAAAAACAAATTGAATCAATTAAAAGTCAACCACATTCAAACAAAGCTATTTGAACCAAATGAAAGTCAAACACATTAAAGAAATGCTATTTGAATCAGATGAAAGTCAAACGCATTCAAAAAAGGTATTTAAATCAAGTGAAAGTCAAAATCATTCAAACAAAGCTATTTGAATTACATTAAAGTCAAACACATTCAAACAAAGATTTTTGAGTTAAATGAAAGTCAAATGCATTAAACAAAGCTAATTGATTCAAATGAAAGTCAATCACATTCAAACAAAGCTAATTTAATCAAATAAAAATCAAACACATTCAAACAAAGGTTTTTCAATCAAATGAAATTCAAATGCATTCAAAATAGCGACTTGAATCAAGTGAAAGTGAAACAAAGCTTTTTGAATCAAATGATTGTCAAATCCATTCAACGATGCTAATTGAATCATATGAAAGTCAAGCACATTCCAACAAATCTTTTTGAATCAACTAAAAGTCAAATGCAATTAAAAAAAAGTAATTAAATCAAGTGAAAGTGAAACACATTTAAACAAAGCTTTTTAAATCAAATGAAAGTTAAATCCATTCAAAAAAGCTAATTGAATCAAGTGAAAGTCTAGGTAATTCAAACAAAGCTTTTTGAATAAAATGACTGTCAAATGCGTTTAACGATGCTAATTGAATCAAATGAGAGTCTAACACATTCAAACAAAGCTTTTTGAATCAAATGAAAGTCATATGCATTCAACAAAGCTAATTGAATCAAATGAAAGTCAATGGCATTTTAACAAACCTAATTAAATCAAACGAAAGTCAATGGCATTCTAACAAACCTCATAGAATCAAATGAAAGTCAACCACATTCAAACAAAGCTAATTGAATCAAATGAAAGTTAACCACATTCAAACAAAGCATATTAAATCAAGTGAAAATCAAACACATTCAAACAAAGCTTTTTGAATCAAAAGAAAGTCAAATGATTTCAAAAAAGCTAATTGAATCAAGTGAAAGTCAAACAAATTCAAACATAGCTTTTTGAATCAAATGATTGTCAAATGCATTCAACGATACTAATTGAATCATATGAAAGTCAAACACATTCAAACAAATCTTTTTGAATCAAATGAAAGTCAAATGCATTCAACAGATCAAATTGAATCAATTAAAAGTCAACCACATTCAAACAAAGCTAATTAAATCCAGTGGAAGGCAAACACATTCAAACAAAGCTATTTGAATCAAATGAAAATCAAACACATTCAAACAATGCTATCTGAATCAAATGAAAGTCAAATGCATTCAAAAAAGATAATTAAATCAAACGAAAGTCAAACACATTCAGACAAAGCTAATTGCATCAAATGAAAGTAAAAAACATTCAAACTAAGCTAATTAAATCATATGAAAGTAAAATGCTTTGAAAAAAGCTAATTGAATCAAGTAAAAGTCCAAAGAATTCAAACAAAGCTTTTTGAATCAAATGATTGTCAAATGCATTCAACGAGGCTAATTGAATCATATGACAGTCAAACAAAACTTTTTGAATCAAATGAAAGTAAAATGCATTCAACAAAGCAAATTGACTCAATTGAAAGTTAACCACATTCAAGCAAAGCTAATTGAATCAAATGAAAGTCAAACACATTTAAAAAAAGCTATTTGAACCAAATGAAAGTCAAACACATTCAAGAAATGCTATTTGAATCAGATGAAAGTCAAAAGCATTCAAAAAAGGTATTTAAATCAAGTGAAAGTCAAAATCATTCTAACAAAGCTATTTGAATCAAATTAAAGTCAAACACATTCAAACAAAGATTTTTGAGTTAAATGAAAGTCAAATGCATTAAACAAAGCTAATTGATTCAAATGAAAGTCAATCACATTCAAACAAAGCTAATTTAAACAAATAAAAATCAAACACATTCAAACAAAGCTTTTTCAATCAAATGAAATTCAAATGCATTTAAAATAGCGATTTGAATCAAGTGAAAGTCAAACAAAGCTTTTTGAATCAAATGATTGTCAAATCCATTCAAAGATGCTAATTGAATCATATGAAAGTCAAGCACATTCAAACAAATCTTTTTGAATCAACTGAAAGTCAAATGCAATTAAAAAAAAGTAATTAAATCAAGTGAAAGTCAAACACATTTAAACAAAGCTTTTTAAATCAAATGAAAGTTAAATCCATTCAAAAAAGCTAATTGAATCAAGTGAAAGTCTAGGTAATTCAAACAAAGCTTTTTGAATCAAATGGCTGTCAAATGCGTTAAACGATGCTAATTGAATCAAATGAGAGTCTAACACATTCAAACAAAGCTTTTTGAATCAAATGAAAGTCATAAGCATTCAACAAAGCTAATTGAATCAAATGAAAGTCAATGGCATTTTAACAAACCTAATTAAATCAAACGAAAGTCAATGGCATTCTAACAAACCTAATTAAATCAAATGAAAGTCAACCACATTCAAACAAAGCTAATTGAATCAAATGAAAGTTAACCACATTCAAACAAAGCATATTAAATCAAGTGAAAATCAAACACATTCAAACAAAGCTTTTTGAATCAAAAGAAAGTCAAATGATTTCAAAAAAGCTAATTGAATCAAGTGAAAGTCAAACAAATTCAAACATAGCTTTTTGAATCAAATGATTGTCAAATGCATTCAACGATACTAATTGAATCATATGAAAGTCAAACACATTCAAACAAATCTTTTCGAATCAAATGAAAGTCAAATGCATTCAACAAAGCAAATTGACTCAATTGAAAGTTAACCACATTCAAGCAAAGCTAATTGAATCAAATGAAAGTCAAACACATTTAAACAAAGCTATTTGAACCAAATGAAAGTCAAACACATTCAAGAAATGCTATTTGAATTAGATGAAAGTCAAACGAATTCAAAAAAGGTATTTAAATCAAGTGAAAGTCAAAATCATTCAAACAAAGCTATTTGAATCAAATTAATGTCAAACACATTCAAACAAAGCTTTTTGAATTAAATGAAAGTCAAATGCATTAAACAAAGCTAATTGATTCAAATGAAAGTCAATCACATTTAAACAAAGCTAATTTAATCAAATAATAATCAAACACATTCAAACAAAGCTTTTTCAATCAAATGAAATTCAAATGCATTCAAAATAGCGACTTGAATCAAGTGAAAGTGAAACAAAGCTCTTTGAATCAAATGATTGTCAAATCCATTCAACGATGCTAATTGAATCATATGAAAGTCAAGCACATTCAAACAAATCTTTTTGAAACAACTGAAAGTCAAATGCAATTAAAAAAAAGTAATTAAATCAAGTGAAAGTCAAACACATTTAAACAAAGCTTTTTAAATCAAATGAAAGTTAAATCCATTCAAAAAAGCTAAATGAATCAAGTGAAAGTCTAGGTAATTCAAACAAAGCTTTTTGAATCAAATGACTGTCAAATGCGTTAAACGATGCTAATTGAATCAAATGAGAGTCTAACACATTCAAACAAAGCTTTTTGAATCAAATGAAAGTCATAAGCATTCAACAAAGCTAATTGAATCAAATGAAAGTCAATGGCATTTTAACAAACCTAATTAAATCAAACGAAAGTCAATGGCATTCTAACAAACCTAATTAAATCAAATGAAAGTCAACCACATTCAAACAAAGCTAATTGAATCAAATGAAAGTTAACCACATTCAAACAAAGCATATTAAATCAAGTGAAAATCAAACACATTCAAACAAAGCTTTTTGAATCAAAAGAAAGTCAAATGATTTCAAAAAAGCTAATTGAATCAAGTGAAAGTCAAACAAATTCAAACATAGCTTTTTGAATCAAATGATTGTCAAATGCATTCAACGATACTAATTGAATCATATGAAAGTCAAACACATTCAAACAAATCTTTTCGAATCAAATGAAAGTCAAATGCATTCAACAAAGCAAATTGACTCAATTGAAAGTTAACCACATTCAAGCAAAGCTAGTTGAATCAAATGAAAGTCAAACACATTTAAACAAAGCTATTTGAACCAAATGAAAGTCAAACACATTCAAGAAATGCTATTTGAATCAGATGAAAGTCAAACGAATTCAAAAAAGGTATTTAAATCAAGTGAAAGTCAAAATCGTTCAAACAAAGCTATTTGAATCAAATTAATGTCAAACACATTCAAACAAAGCTTTTTGAATTAAATGAAAGTTAAATGCATTAAACAAAGCTAATTGATTCAAATGAAAGTCAATCACATTTAAACAAAGCTAATTTAATCAAATAAAAATCAAACACATTCAAACAAAGCTTTTTCAATCAAATGAAATTCAAATGCATTCAAAATAGCGACTTGAATCAAGTGAAAGTGAAACAAAGCTTTTTGAATCAAATGATTGTCAAATCCATTCAACGATGCTAATTGAATCATATGAAAGTCAAGCACATTCAAACAAATCTTTTTGAATCAACTGAAAGTCAAATGCAATTAAAAAAAAGTAATTAAATCAAGTGAAAGTCAAACACATTTAAACAAAGCTTTTTAAATCAAATGAAAGTTAAATCCATTCAAAAAAGCTAATTGAATCAAGTGAAAGTCTAGGTAATTCAAACAAAGCTTTTTGAATCAAATGGCTGTCAAATGCGTTAAACGATGCTAATTGAATCAAATGAGAGTCTAACACATTCAAACAAAGCTTTTTGAATCAAATGAAAGTCATATGCATTCAACAAAGCTAATTGAATCAAATGAAAGTCAATGGTATTTTAACAAACCTAATTAAATCAAACGAAAGTCAATGGCATTCTAACAAACCTAATTAAATCAAATGAAAGTCAACCACATTCAAACAAAGCTAATTGAATCAAATGAAAGTTAACCACATTCAAACAAAGCATATTAAATCAAGTGAAAATCAAACACATTCAAACAAAGCTTTTTGAATCAAAAGAAAGTCAAATGATTTCAAAAAAGCTAATTGAATCAAGTGAAAGTCAAACAAATTCAAACATAGCTCTTTGAATCAAATGATTGTCAAATGCATTCAACGATACTAATTGAATCATATGAAAGTCAAACACATTCAAACAAATCTTTTTGAATCAAATGAAAGTCAAATGCATTCAACAAATCAAATTGAATCAATTAAAAGTCAACCACATACAAACAAAGCTAATTAAATCCAATGGAAGGCAAACACATTCAAACAAAGCTATTAGAATCAAATGAAAGTCAAACACATTCAAACAATGCTATCTGAATAAAATGAAAGTCAAATGCATTCAAAAAAGATAATTAAATCAAACGAAAGTCAAACACATTCAGACAAAGCTAATTGCCTCAAATGAAAGTAAAAAACATTCAAACAAAGCTAATTAAATCATATGAAAGTCAAATGCTTTGAAAAAAGCTAATTGAATCAAGTAAAAGTCCAAAGAATTCAAACAAAGCTTTTTAAATCAAATGATTGTCAAATGCATTCAACGACGCTAATTGAATCATATGACAGTCAAACAAAACTTTTTGAATCAAATGAAAGTCAAATGCATTCAACAAAGCAAATTGACTCAATTGAAAGTTAACCACATTCAAGCAAAGCTAATTGAATCAAATGAAAGTCAAACACATTTAAACAAAGCCATTTGAACCAAATGAAAGTCAAACACATTCAAGAAATGCTATTTGAATCAGATGAAAGTCAAACGCATTCAAAAAAGGTATTTAAATCAAGTGAAAGTCAAAATCATTCAAACAAAGCTATTTGAATCAAATTAAAGTCAAACACATTCTAACAAAGCTTTTTGAATTAAATGAAAGTCAAATGCATTAAACAAAGCTAATTGATTCTAATGAAAGTCAATCACATTCAAACAACGCTAATTTAATCAAATAAAAATCAAACACATTCAAACAAAGCTTTTTCAATCAAATGAAATTCAAATGCATTTAAAATAGCGATTTGAATCAAGTGAAAGTCAAACAAAGCTTTTTGAATCAAATGATTGTCAAATCAATTCAAAGATGCTAATTGAATCATATGAAAGTCAAGCACATTCAAACAAATCTTTTTGAATCAACTGAAAGTCAAATGCAATTAAAAAAAAGTAATTAAATCAAGTGAAAGTCAAACACATTTAAACAAAGCTTTTTAAATCAAATGAAAGTTAAATCCATTCAAAAAAGCTAATTGAATCAAGTGAAAGTCTAGGTAATTCAAACAAAGCTTTTTGAATCAAATGACTGTCAAATGCGTTCAACGATGCTAATTGAATCAAATGAGAGTCTAACACATTCAAACAAAGCTTTTTGAATCAAATAAAAGTCATATGCATTCAACAAAGCTAATTCAATCAATTGAAAGTCAATGGCATTCTAACAAACCTAATTAAATCAAACGAAAGTCAATGTCATTCTAACAAACCTAATTGAATCAAATGAAAGTCAACCACATTCAAACAAAGCTAATTGAATCAAATGAAAGTTAACCACATTCAAACAAAGCATATTAAATCAAGTGAAAATCAAACACATTCAAACAAAGCTTTTTGAATCAAAAGAAAGTCAAATGATTTCAAAAAAGCTAATTGAATCAAGTGAAAGTCAAACAAATTCAAACATAGCTTTTAGAATCAAATGATTGTCAAATGCATTCAACGATACTAATTGAATCATATGAAAGTCAAACACATTCAAACAAATCTTTTTGAATCAAATTAAAGTCAAATGCATTCAACAGATCAAATTCAATCAATTAAAAGTCAACCACATACAAACAAAGCTAATTAAATCCAATGGAAGGCAAACACATTCAAACAAAGCTATTAGAATCAAATGAAAGTCAAACACATTCAAACAATGCTATCTGAATCAAGTGAAAGTCAAATGCATTCAAAAAAGATAATTAAATCAAATGAAAGTCAAACACATTCAGACAAAGCTAATTGCATCAAATGAAAGTCAAAAACACTCAAACAAAGCTAATTAAATCATATGAAAGTCAAATGCTTTAAAAAAAGCTAATTGAATCAAGTAAAAGTCCAAAGAATTCAAACAAAGCTTTTTGAATCAAATGATTGTCAAATGCATTCAACGAGGCTAATTGAATCATATGACAGTCGAACAAAACTTTTTGAATCAAATGAAAGTCAAATGCATTCAACAAAGCAAATTGACTCAATTGAAAGTTAACCACATTCAAGCAAAGCTAATTGAATCAAATGAAAGTCAAACACATTTAAACAATGCTATTTGAACCAAATGAAAGTCAAACACATTCAAGAAATGCTATTTGAATCAGATGAAAGTCAAACGCATTCAAAAAAGGTATTTAAATCAAGTGAGAGTCAAAATCATTCAAACAAAGCTATTTGAATCAAATAAAAGTCAAACACATTCAAACAAAGCTTTTTGAATTAAATAAAAGTCAAATGCATTAAACAAAGCTAATTGATTCAAATGAAAGTCAATCACATTCAAACAAAGCTAATTTAATCAAATAAAAATCAAACACATTCAAACTAAGCTTTTTCAATCAAATGAAATTCAAATGCATTTAAAATAGCGATTTGAATCAAGTGAAAGTCAAACAAAGCTTTTTGAATCAAATGATTGTCAAATCCATTCAACGATGCTAATTGAATCAAATGAAAGTCAAGCACATTCAAACAAATCTTTTTGAATCAACTGAAAGTCAAATGCAATTAAAAAAAAGTAACTAAATCAAGTGAAAGTCAAACACATTTAAACAAAGCTTTTTAAATCAAATGAAACTTAAATCCATTCAAAAAAGCTAATTGAATCAAGTGAAAGTCTAGGTAATTCAAACAAAGCTTTTTGAATCATATGACTGTCAAATGCGTTCAACGATGGTAATTGAATCAAATGAGAGTCAAACACATTCAAACAAAGCTTTTTGAATCAAATGAAAGTCATATGCATTCAACAAAGCTAATTGAATCAAATGAAAATCAATGGCATTCTAACAAACCTAATTAAATCAAACGAAAGTCAATGGCATTCTAACAAACCTAATTGAATCAAATGAAAGTCAACCACATTCAAACAAAGCTAATTGAATCAAATGAAAGTTAACCACATTCAAACAAAGCATATTAAATCAAGTGAAAATCAAACACATTCAAACAAAGCTTTTTGAATCAAAAGAAAGTCAAATGATTTCGAAAAAGCTAATTGAATCAAGTGAAAGTCAAACAAATTCAAACATAGCTTTTTGAATCAAATGATTGTCAAATGCATTCAACGATACTAATTGAATCATATGAAAGTCAAACACATTCAAACAAATCTTTTTGAATCAAATGAAAGTCAAATGCATTCAACAAAGCAAATTGACTCAATTGAAAGTTAACCGCATTCAAGCAAAGCTAATTGAATCAAATGAAAGTCAAACACATTTAAACAAAGCTATTTGAACCAAATGAAAGTCAAACACATTCAAGAAATGCTATTTGAATCAGATGAAAGTCAAACGAATTCAAAAAAGGTATTTAAATCAAGTGAAAGTCAAAATCATTCAAACAAAGCTATTTGAATCAAATTAAAGTCAAACACATTCAAACAAAGCTTTTTGAATTAAATGAAAGTCAAATGCATTAAACAAAGCTAATTGATTCAAATGAAAGTCAATCACATTTAAACAAAGCTAATTTAATCAAATAAAAATCAAACACATTCAAACAAAGCTTTTTCAATCAAATGAAATTCAAATGCATTCAAAATAGCGACTTGAATCAAGTGAAAGTGAAACAAAGCTTTTTGAATCAAATGATTGTCAAATCCATTCAACGATGCTAATTGAATCATATGAAAGTCAAGCACATTCAAACAAATCTTTTTGAATCAACTGAAAGTCAAATGCAATTAAAAAAAAGTAATTAAATCAAGTGAAAATCAAACACATTTAAACAAAGCTTTTTAAATCAAATGAAAGTTGAATCCATTCAAAAAAGCTAATTGAATCAAGTGAAAGTCTAGGTAATTCAAACAAAGCTTTTTGAATCAAATGACTGTCAAATGCGTTCAACGATGCTAATTGAATCAAATGAGAGTCTAACACATTCAAACAAAGCTTTTTGAATCAAATGAAAGTCATATGCATTCAACAAAGCTAATTGAATCAAATGAAAGTCAATGGCATTTTAACAAACCTAATTAAATCAAACGAAAGTCAATGGCATTCTAACAAACCTCATAGAATCAAATGAAATTCAACCACATTCAAACAAAGCTAATTGAATCAAATGAAAGTTAACCACATTCAAACAAAGCATATTAAATCAAGTAAAAATCAAACACATTCAAACAAAGCTTTTTGAATCAAAAGAAAGTCAAATGATTTCAAAAAAGCTAATTGAATCAAGTGAAAGTCAAACAAATTCAAACATAGCTTTTTGAAACAAATTATTGTCAAATGCATTCAACGATACTAATTGAATCATATGAAAGTCAAACACATTCAAACAAATCTTTTTGAATCAAATTAAAGTCAAATGCATTCAACAGATCAAATTGAATCAATTAAAAGTCAACCACATTCAAACAACGCTAATTAAATCCAATGGAAGGAAAACACATTCAAACAAAGCTATTTGAATCAAATGATTGTCAAATGCATTCAACGATACTAATTGAATCAAATGAAAGTCAACCACATTCAAACAAAGCTAATTGAATCAAATGAAAGTTAACCACATTCAAACAAAGCATATTAAATCAAGTGAAAATCAAACACATTCAAACAAAGCTTTTTGAATCAAAAGAAAGTCAAATGCTTTCAAAAAAGCTAATTGAATCAAGTAAAAGTCCAAAGAATTCAAACAAAGCTTTTTGAATCAAATGATTGTCAAATGCATTCAACGAGGCTAATTGAATCATATGACAGTCAAACAAAACTTTTTGAATCAAATGAAAGTCAAATGAATTCAACAAAGCAAATTGACTCAATTGAAAGTTAACCACATTCAAGCAAAGCTAATTGAATCAAATGAAAGTCAAACACATTTAAACAAAGCTATTTGAACCAAATGAAAGTCAAACACATTCAAGAAATGCTATTTGAATCAAATGAAAGTCAAACGCATTCAAAAAAGGTATTTAAATCAAGTGAAAGTCAAAATCATTCAAACAAAGCTATTTGAATCAAATTAAAGTCAAACACATTCAAACAAAGCTTTTTGAATTAAATGAAAGTCAAATGCATTAAACAAAGCTAATTGATTCAAATGAAAGTCAATCACATTTAAACAAAGCTAATTTAATCAAATAAAAATCAAACACATTCAAACAAAGCTTTTTCAATCAAATGAAATTCAAATGCATTCAAAATAGCGACTTGAATCAAGTGAAAGTGAAACAAAGCTTTTTGAATCAAATGATTGTCAAATCCATTCAACGATGCTAATTGAATCATATGAAAGTCAAGCACATTCAAACAAATCTTTTTGAATCAACTGAAAGTCAAATGCAATTAAAAAAAAGTAATTAAATCAAGTGAAAATCAAACACATTTAAACAAAGCTTTTTAAATCAAATGAAAGTTGAATCCATTCAAAAAAGCTAATTGAATCAAGTGAAAGTCTAGGTAATTCAAACAAAGGTTTTTGAATCAAATGACTGTCAAATGCGTTCAACGATGCTAATTGAATCAAATGAGAGTCTAACACATTCAAACAAAGCTTTTTGAATCAAATGAAAGTCATATGCATTCAACAAAGCTAATTGAATCAAATGAAAGTCAATGGTATTTTAACAAACCTAATTAAATCAAACGAAAGTCAATGGCATTCTAACAAACCTAATTAAATCAAATGAAAGTCAACCACATTCAAACAAAGCTAATTGAATCAAATGAAAGTTAACCACATTCAAACAAAGCATATTAAATCAAGTGAAAATCAAACACATTCAAACAAAGCTTTTTGAATCAAAAGAAAGTCAAATGATTTCAAAAAAGCTAATTGAATCAAGTGAAAGTCAAACAAATTCAAACATAGCTTTTAGAATCAAATGATTGTCAAATGCATTCAACGATACTAATTGAATCATATGAAAGTCAAACACATTCAAACAAATCTTTTTGAATCAAATTAAAGTCAAATGCATTCAACAGATCAAATTCAATCAATTAAAAGTCAACCACATACAAACAAAGCTAATTAAATCCAATGGAAGGCAAACACATTCAAACAAAGCTATTAGAATCAAATGAAAGTCAAACACATTCAAACAATGCTATCTGAATCAAGTGAAAGTCAAATGCATTCAAAAAAGATAATTAAATCAAATGAAAGTCAAACACATTCAGACAAAGCTAATTGCATCAAATGAAAGTCAAAAACACTCAAACAAAGCTAATTAAATCATATGAAAGTCAAATGCTTTAAAAAAAGCTAATTGAATCAAGTAAAAGTCCAAAGAATTCAAACAAAGCTTTTTGAATCAAATGATTGTCAAATGCATTCAACGAGGCTAATTGAATCATATGACAGTCGAACAAAACTTTTTGAATCAAATGAAAGTCAAATGCATTCAACAAAGCAAATTGACTCAATTGAAAGTTAACCACATTCAAGCAAAGCTAATTGAATCAAATGAAAGTCAAACACATTTAAACAATGCTATTTGAACCAAATGAAAGTCAAACACATTCAAGAAATGCTATTTGAATCAGATGAAAGTCAAACGCATTCAAAAAAGGTATTTAAATCAAGTGAGAGTCAAAATCATTCAAACAAAGCTATTTGAATCAAATAAAAGTCAAACACATTCAAACAAAGCTTTTTGAATTAAATAAAAGTCAAATGCATTAAACAAAGCTAATTGATTCAAATGAAAGTCAATCACATTCAAACAAAGCTAATTTAATCAAATAAAAATCAAACACATTCAAACTAAGCTTTTTCAATCAAATGAAATTCAAATGCATTTAAAATAGCGATTTGAATCAAGTGAAAGTCAAACAAAGCTTTTTGAATCAAATGATTGTCAAATCCATTCAACGATGCTAATTGAATCAAATGAAAGTCAAGCACATTCAAACAAATCTTTTTGAATCAACTGAAAGTCAAATGCAATTAAAAAAAAGTAACTAAATCAAGTGAAAGTCAAACACATTTAAACAAAGCTTTTTAAATCAAATGAAACTTAAATCCATTCAAAAAAGCTAATTGAATCAAGTGAAAGTCTAGGTAATTCAAACAAAGCTTTTTGAATCATATGACTGTCAAATGCGTTCAACGATGGTAATTGAATCAAATGAGAGTCAAACACATTCAAACAAAGCTTTTTGAATCAAATGAAAGTCATATGCATTCAACAAAGCTAATTGAATCAAATGAAAATCAATGGCATTCTAACAAACCTAATTAAATCAAACGAAAGTCAATGGCATTCTAACAAACCTAATTGAATCAAATGAAAGTCAACCACATTCAAACAAAGCTAATTGAATCAAATGAAAGTTAACCACATTCAAACAAAGCATATTAAATCAAGTGAAAATCAAACACATTCAAACAAAGCTTTTTGAATCAAAAGAAAGTCAAATGATTTCGAAAAAGCTAATTGAATCAAGTGAAAGTCAAACAAATTCAAACATAGCTTTTTGAATCAAATGATTGTCAAATGCATTCAACGATACTAATTGAATCATATGAAAGTCAAACACATTCAAACAAATCTTTTTGAATCAAATGAAAGTCAAATGCATTCAACAAAGCAAATTGACTCAATTGAAAGTTAACCGCATTCAAGCAAAGCTAATTGAATCAAATGAAAGTCAAACACATTTAAACAAAGCTATTTGAACCAAATGAAAGTCAAACACATTCAAGAAATGCTATTTGAATCAGATGAAAGTCAAACGAATTCAAAAAAGGTATTTAAATCAAGTGAAAGTCAAAATCATTCAAACAAAGCTATTTGAATCAAATTAAAGTCAAACACATTCAAACAAAGCTTTTTGAATTAAATGAAAGTCAAATGCATTAAACAAAGCTAATTGATTCAAATGAAAGTCAATCACATTTAAACAAAGCTAATTTAATCAAATAAAAATCAAACACATTCAAACAAAGCTTTTTCAATCAAATGAAATTCAAATGCATTCAAAATAGCGACTTGAATCAAGTGAAAGTGAAACAAAGCTTTTTGAATCAAATGATTGTCAAATCCATTCAACGATGCTAATTGAATCATATGAAAGTCAAGCACATTCAAACAAATCTTTTTGAATCAACTGAAAGTCAAATGCAATTAAAAAAAAGTAATTAAATCAAGTGAAAATCAAACACATTTAAACAAAGCTTTTTAAATCAAATGAAAGTTGAATCCATTCAAAAAAGCTAATTGAATCAAGTGAAAGTCTAGGTAATTCAAACAAAGCTTTTTGAATCAAATGACTGTCAAATGCGTTCAACGATGCTAATTGAATCAAATGAGAGTCTAACACATTCAAACAAAGCTTTTTGAATCAAATGAAAGTCATATGCATTCAACAAAGCTAATTGAATCAAATGAAAGTCAATGGCATTTTAACAAACCTAATTAAATCAAACGAAAGTCAATGGCATTCTAACAAACCTCATAGAATCAAATGAAATTCAACCACATTCAAACAAAGCTAATTGAATCAAATGAAAGTTAACCACATTCAAACAAAGCATATTAAATCAAGTAAAAATCAAACACATTCAAACAAAGCTTTTTGAATCAAAAGAAAGTCAAATGATTTCAAAAAAGCTAATTGAATCAAGTGAAAGTCAAACAAATTCAAACATAGCTTTTTGAAACAAATTATTGTCAAATGCATTCAACGATACTAATTGAATCATATGAAAGTCAAACACATTCAAACAAATCTTTTTGAATCAAATTAAAGTCAAATGCATTCAACAGATCAAATTGAATCAATTAAAAGTCAACCACATTCAAACAACGCTAATTAAATCCAATGGAAGGAAAACACATTCAAACAAAGCTATTTGAATCAAATGATTGTCAAATGCATTCAAGAAATGCTATTTGAATCAGATGAAAGTCAAACGAATTCAAAAAAGGTATTTAAATCAAGTGAAAGTCAAAATTATTCAAACAAAGCTATTTGAATCAAATTAGAGTCAAACACATTCAAACAAAGCTTTTTGAATTAAATGAAAGTCAAATGCATTAAACAAAGCTAATTGATTCAAATGAAAGTCAATCACATTTAAACAAAGCTAATTTAATCAAATAAAAATCAAACACATTCAAACAAAGCTTTTTCAATCAAATGAAATTCAAATGCATTCAAAATAGCGACTTGAATCAAGTGAAAGTGAAACAAAGCTTTTTGAATCAAATGATTGTCATATCCATTCAACGATGCTAATTGAATCATAGGAAAGTCAAGCACATTCAAACAAATCTTTTTGAATCAACTGAAAGTCAAATGCAATTAAAAAAAAAGTAATTAAATCAAGTGAAAGTCAAACACATTTAAACAAAGCTTTTTAAATCAAATGAAAGTTAAATACATTCAAAAAAGCTAATTGAATAAAGTGAAAGGCTAGGTAATTCAAACAAAGCTTTTTGAATTAAATGACTGTCAAATGCGTTAAACGATGGTAATTGAATCAAATGAGAGTCTAACACATTCAAACAAAGCTTTTTGAATCAAATGAAAGTCATATGCATTCAACAAAGCTAATTGAATCAAAAGAAAGTCAATGGCATTTTAACAAACCTAATTAAATCAAACGAAAGTCAATGGCATTCTAACAAACCTAATTAAATCAAATGAAAGTCAACCACATTCAAACAAAGCTAATTGAATCAAATGAAAGTTAACCACATTCAAACAAAGCATATTAAATCAAGTGAAAATCAAAACACATTCAAACAAAGCTTTTTGAATCAAAAGAAAGTCAAATGATTTCAAAAAAGCTAATTGAATCAAGTGAAAGTCAAACAAATTCAAACATAGCTTTTTGAATCAAATGATTGTCAAATGCATTCAACGATACTAATTGAATCATATGAAAGTCAAACACATTCAAACAAATCTTTTTGAATCAAATGAAAGTCAAATGCATTCAACAAATCAAATTGAATCAATTAAAAGTCAACCACATACAAACAAAGCTAATTAAATCCAATGGAAGGCAAACACATTCAAACAAAGCTATTAGAATCAAATGAAAGTCAAACACATTCAAACAATGCTATCTGAATCAAATGAAAGTCAAATGCATTCAAAAAAGATAATTAAATCAAACGAAAGTCAAACACATTCAGACAAAGCTAATTGCATCAAATGAAAGTCAAAAACATTCAAACAAAGCTAATTAAATCATATGAAAGTCAAATGCTTTGAAAAGAGCTAATTGAATCAAGTAAAAGTCCAAAGAATTCAAACAAAGCTTTTTAAATCAAATGATTGTCAAATGCATTCAACGAGGCTAATTGAATCATATGACAGTCAAACAAAACTTTTTGAATCAAATGAAAGTCAAATGCATTCAACAAAGCAAATTGACTCAATTGAAAGTTAACCGCATTCAAGCAAAGCTAATTGAATCAAATGAAAGTCAAACACATTTAAACAAAGCTATTTGAACCAAATGAAAGTCAAACACATTCAAGAAATGCTATTTGAATCAGATGAAAGTCAAACGAATTCAAAAAAGGTATTTAAATCAAGTGAAAGTCAAAACATTCAAACAAAGCTATTTGAATCAAATTAAAGTCAAACACATTCAAACAAAGCTTTTTGAATTAAATGAAAGTCAAATGCATTAAACAAAGCTAATTGATTCAAATGAAAGTCATTCACATTTAAACAAAGCTAATTTAATCAAATAAAAATCAAACACATTCAAACAAAGCTTTTTCAATCAAATGAAATTCAAATGCATTCAAAATAGCGACTTGAATCAAGTGAAAGTGAAACAAAGCTTTTTGAATCAAATGATTGTCAAATCCATTCAACGATGCTAATTGAATCATATGAAAGTCAAGCACATTCAAACAAATCTTTTTGAATCAACTGAAAGTCAAATGCAATTAAAAAAAAGTAATTAAATCAAGTGAAAGTCAAACACATTTAAACAAAGCTTTTTAAATCAAATGAAAGTTAAATCCATTCAAAAAAGCTAATTGAATCAAGTGAAAGTCTAGGTAATTCAAACAAAGCTTTTTGAATCAAATGACTGTCAAATGCGTTTAACGATGCTAATTGAGTCAAATGAAAGTCTAACACATTCAAACAAAGCTTTTTGAATCAAATGAAAGTCATATGCATTCAACAAAGCTAATTGAATCAAATGAAAGTCAATGGCATTTTAACAAACCTAATTAAATTAAACGAAAGTCAATGGCATTCTAACAAACCTCATAGAATCAAATGAAAGTCAACCACATTCAAACAAAGCTAATTGAATCAAATGAAAGTTAACCACATTCAAACAAAGCATATTAAATCAAGTGAAAATCAAACACATTCAAACAAAGCTTTTTGAATCAAAAGAAAGTCAAATGATTTCAAAAAAGCTAATTGAATCAAGTGAAAGTCAAACAAATTCAAACATAGCTTTTTGAATCAAATGATTATCAAATGCATTCAACGATACTAATTGAATCATATGAAAGTCAAACACATTCAAACAAATCTTTTTGAATCAAATGAAAGTCAAATGCATTCAACAAATCAAATTGAATCAATTAAAAGTCAACCACATTCAAACAAAGCTAATTAAATCAAATGGAAGGCAAACACATTCAAACAAAGCTATTTGAATCAAATGAAAGTCAAACACATTCAAACAATGCTATCTGAATCAAATGAAAGTCAAATGCATTCAAAAAAGATAATTAAATCAAACGAAAGTCAAACACATTCAGACAAAGCTAATAGCATCAAATGAAAGTCAAAAACATTCAAACAAAGCTAATTAAATCATATGAAAGTCCAATGCTTTGAAAAAAGCTATATGAATCAAGTAAAAGTCCGAAGAATTCAAACAAAGCTTTTTGAATCAAATGATTGTCAAATGCATTCAACGAGGCTAATTGAATCATATGACAGTCAAACAAAACTTTTTGAATCAAATGAAAGTCAAATGCATTCAACAAAGCAAATTGACTCAATTGAAAGTTAACCACATTCAAGCAAAGCTAATTGAATCAAATGAAAGTCAAACACATTTAAACAAAGCTATTTGAACCAAATGAAAGTCAAGCACATTCAAACAAATCTTTTTAAATCAACTGAAAGTCAAACGCATTCAAAAAAGGTATTTAAATCAAGTGAAAGTCAAAATCATTCAAACAAAGCTATTTGAATCAAATTAAAGTCAAACACATTCAAACAAAGATTTTTGAGTTAAATGAAAGTCAAATGCATTAAACAAAGCTAATTGATTCAAATGAAAGTCAATCACATTCAAACAAAGCTAATTTAATCAAATAAAAATCAAACACATTCAAACAAAGCTTTTTCAATCAAATGAAATTCAAATGCATTTAAAATAGCGATTTGAATCAAGTTAAAGTCAAACAAAGCTTTTTGAATCAAATGATTTTCAAATCCATTCAAAGATGCTAATTGAATCATATGAAAGTCAAGCACATTCAAACAAATCTTTTTGAATCAACTGAAAGTCAAATGCAATTAAAAAAAAGTAATTAAATCAAGTGAAAGTGAAACACATTTAAACAAAGCTTTTCAAATCAAAAGAAAGTTAAATCCATTCAAAAAAGCTAATTGAATCAAGTGAAAGTCTAGGTAATTCAAACAAAGCTTTTTGAATCAAATGACTGTCAAATGCGTTCAACGATGCTAATTGAATCAAATGAGAGTCAAACTCATTCAAACAAAGCTTTTTGAATCAAATGAAAGTCATATGCATTCAACAAAGCTAATTGAATCAAATGAAAGTCAATGGCATTTTAACAAACCTAATTAAATCAAACGAAAGTCAATGGCATTCTAACAAACCTCATAGAATCAAATGAAAGTCAACCACATTCAAACAAAGCTAATTGAATCAAATGAAAGTTAACCACATTCAAACAAAGCATATTAAATAAAGTGAAAATCAAACACATTCAAACAAAGCTTTTTGAATCAAAAGAAAGTCAAATGATTTCAAAAAAGCTAATTGAATCAAGTGAAAGTCAAACAAATTCAAACATAGCTTTTTGAAAGAAATTATTGTCAAATGCATTCAACGATACTAATTGAATCATATGAAAGTCAAACACATTCAAACAAATCTTTTTGAATCAAATTAAAGTCAAATGCATTCAACAGATCAAATTCAATCAATTAAAAGTCAACCACATTCAAACAAAGCTAATTAAATCCAATGGAAGGAAAACACATTCAAACAAAGCTATTTGAATCAAATGATTGTCAAATGCATTCAACGATACTAATTGAATCATATGAAAGTCAAACACATTCAAACAAATCTTTTTGAATCAAATGAAAGTCAAATGCATTCAACAAAGCAAATTGACTCAATTGAAAGTTAACCACATTCAAGCAAAGCTAATTGAATCAAATGAAAGTCAAACACATTTAAACAAAGCTATTTGAACCAAATGAAAGTCAAACACATTCAAGAAATGCTATTTGAATCAGATGAAAGTTAAACGAATTCAAAAAAGGTATTTAAATCAAGTGAAAGTCAAAATCATTCAAACAAAGCTATTTGAGTCAAATTAGAGTCAAACACATTCAAACAAAGCTTTTTGAATTAAATGAAAGTCAAATGCATTAAACAAAGCTAATTGATTCAAATGAAAGTCATTCACATTTAAACAAAGCTAATTTAATCAAATAAAAATCAAACACATTCAAACAAAGCTTTTTCAATCAAATGAAATTCAAATGCATTCAAAATAGCGACTTGAATCAAGTGAAAGTGAAACAAAGCTTTTTGAATCAAATGATTGTCAAATCCATTCAACGATGCTAATTGAATCATATGAAAGTCAAGCACATTCAAACAAATCTTTTTGAATCAACTGAAAGTCAAATGCAATTAAAAAAAAGTAATTAAATCAAGTGAAAGTCAAACACATTTAAACAAAGCTTTTTAAATCAAATGAAAGTTAAATCCATTCAAAAAAGCTAATTGAATCAAGTGAAAGTCTAGGTAATTCAAACAAAGCTTTTTGAATCAAATGACTGTCAAATGCGTTTAACGATGCTAATTGAGTCAAATGAAAGTCTAACACATTCAAACAAAGCTTTTTGAATCAAATGAAAGTCATATGCATTCAACAAAGCTAATTGAATCAAATGAAAGTCAATGGCATTTTAACAAACCTAATTAAATTAAACGAAAGTCAATGGCATTCTAACAAACCTCATAGAATCAAATGAAAGTCAACCACATTCAAACAAAGCTAATTGAATCAAATGAAAGTTAACCACATTCAAACAAAGCATATTAAATCAAGTGAAAATCAAACACATTCAAACAAAGCTTTTTGAATCAAAAGAAAGTCAAATGATTTCAAAAAAGCTAATTGAATCAAGTGAAAGTCAAACAAATTCAAACATAGCTTTTTGAATCAAATGATTATCAAATGCATTCAACGATACTAATTGAATCATATGAAAGTCAAACACATTCAAACAAATCTTTTTGAATCAAATGAAAGTCAAATGCATTCAACAAATCAAATTGAATCAATTAAAAGTCAACCACATTCAAACAAAGCTAATTAAATCAAATGGAAGGCAAACACATTCAAACAAAGCTATTTGAATCAAATGAAAGTCAAACACATTCAAACAATGCTATCTGAATCAAATGAAAGTCAAATGCATTCAAAAAAGATAATTAAATCAAACGAAAGTCAAACACATTCAGACAAAGCTAATAGCATCAAATGAAAGTCAAAAACATTCAAACAAAGCTAATTAAATCATATGAAAGTCCAATGCTTTGAAAAAAGCTATATGAATCAAGTAAAAGTCCGAAGAATTCAAACAAAGCTTTTTGAATCAAATGATTGTCAAATGCATTCAACGAGGCTAATTGAATCATATGACAGTCAAACAAAACTTTTTGAATCAAATGAAAGTCAAATGCATTCAACAAAGCAAATTGACTCAATTGAAAGTTAACCACATTCAAGCAAAGCTAATTGAATCAAATGAAAGTCAAACACATTTAAACAAAGCTATTTGAACCAAATGAAAGTCAAGCACATTCAAACAAATCTTTTTAAATCAACTGAAAGTCAAACGCATTCAAAAAAGGTATTTAAATCAAGTGAAAGTCAAAATCATTCAAACAAAGCTATTTGAATCAAATTAAAGTCAAACACATTCAAACAAAGATTTTTGAGTTAAATGAAAGTCAAATGCATTAAACAAAGCTAATTGATTCAAATGAAAGTCAATCACATTCAAACAAAGCTAATTTAATCAAATAAAAATCAAACACATTCAAACAAAGCTTTTTCAATCAAATGAAATTCAAATGCATTTAAAATAGCGATTTGAATCAAGTTAAAGTCAAACAAAGCTTTTTGAATCAAATGATTTTCAAATCCATTCAAAGATGCTAATTGAATCATATGAAAGTCAAGCACATTCAAACAAATCTTTTTGAATCAACTGAAAGTCAAATGCAATTAAAAAAAAGTAATTAAATCAAGTGAAAGTCAAACACATTTAAACAAAGCTTTTCAAATCAAAAGAAAGTTAAATCCATTCAAAAAAGCTAATTGAATCAAGTGAAAGTCTAGGTAATTCAAACAAAGCTTTTTGAATCAAATGACTGTCAAATGCGTTCAACGATGCTAATTGAATCAAATGAGAGTCAAACTCATTCAAACAAAGCTTTTTGAATCAAATGAAAGTCATATGCATTCAACAAAGCTAATTGAATCAAATGAAAGTCAATGGCATTTTAACAAACCTAATTAAATCAAACGAAAGTCAATGGCATTCTAACAAACCTCATAGAATCAAATGAAAGTCAACCACATTCAAACAAAGCTAATTGAATCAAATGAAAGTTAACCACATTCAAACAAAGCATATTAAATAAAGTGAAAATCAAACACATTCAAACAAAGCTTTTTGAATTAAAAGAAAGTCAAATGATTTCAAAAAAGCTAATTGAATCAAGTGAAAGTCAAACAAATTCAAACATAGCTTTTTGAAAGAAATTATTGTCAAATGCATTCAACGATACTAATTGAATCATATGAAAGTCAAACACATTCAAACAAATCTTTTTGAATCAAATTAAAGTCAAATGCATTCAACAGATCAAATTCAATCAATTAAAAGTCAACCACATTCAAACAAAGCTAATTAAATCCAATGGAAGGAAAACACATTCAAACAAAGCTATTTGAATCAAATGATTGTCAAATGCATTCAACGATACTAATTGAATCATATGAAAGTCAAACACATTCAAACAAATCTTTTTGAATCAAATGAAAGTCAAATGCATTCAACAAAGCAAATTGACTCAATTGAAAGTTAACCACATTCAAGCAAAGCTAATTGAATCAAATGAAAGTCAAACACATTTAAACAAAGCTATTTGAACCAAATGAAAGTCAAACACATTCAAGAAATGCTATTTGAATCAGATGAAAGTTAAACGAATTCAAAAAAGGTATTTAAATCAAGTGAAAGTCAAAATCATTCAAACAAAGCTATTTGAGTCAAATTAGAATCAAACACATTCAAACAAAGCTTTTTGAATTAAATGAAAGTCAAATGCATTAAACAAAGCTAATTGATTCAAATGAAAGTCAATCACATTTAAACAAAGCTAATTTAATCAAATAAAAATCAAACACATTCAAACAAAGCTTTTTCAATCAAATGAAATTCAAATGCATTCAAAATAGCTACTTGAATCAAGTGAAAGTGATACAAAGCTTTTTGAATCAAATGATTGTCAAATCCATTCAATTATGCTAATTGAATCATATGAAAGTCAAGCACATTCAAACAAATCTTTTTGAATCAACTGAAAGTCAAATGCAATTAAAAAAAAGTAATTAAATCAAGTGAAAGTAAAACACATTTAAACAAAGCTTTTTAAATCAAATGAAAGTTAAATACATTCAAAAAAGCTAATTGAATAAAGTGAAAGTCTAGGTAATTCAAACAAAGCTTTTTGAATTAAATGACTGTCAAATGCGTTAAACGATGCTAATTGAATCAAATGAGAGTCTAACACATTCAAACAAAGCTTTTTGAATCAAATGTAAGTCATATGCATTCAACAAAGCTAATTAAATCAAAAGAAAGTCAATGGCATTTTAACAAATCTAATTAAATCAAACGAAAGTCAATGGCATTCTAACAAACCTAATTAAATCAAAAGAAAGTCAACCACATTCAAACAAAGCTAATTGAATCAAATGAAAGTTAACCACATTCAAACAAAGCATATTAAATCAAGTGAAAATCAAACACATTCAAACAAAGCTTTTTGAATCAAAAGAAAGTCAAATGATTTCAAAAAAGCTAATTGAATCAAGTGAAAGTCAAACAAATTCAAACATAGCTTTTTGAATCAAATGATTGTCAAATGCATTCAACGATACTAATTGAATCATATGAAAGTCGAACACATTCAAACAAATCTTTTTGAATCAAATGAAAGTCAAATGCATTCAACAAATCAAATTGAATCAATTAAAAGTCAACCACATTCAAACAAAGCTATTTGAATCAAATTAAAGTCAAACACATTCAAACAAAGCTTTTTGAATTAAATGAAAGTCAAATGCATTAAACAAAGCTAATTGATTCTAATGAAAGTCAGTCACATTCAAACAAAGCTAATTTAATCAAATAAAAATCAAACACATTCAAACAAAGCTTTTTCAATCAAATGAAATTCAAATGCATTCAAAATAGCGATTTGAATCAAGTGAAAGTCAAACAAAGCTTTTTGAATCAAATGATTGTCAAATCCATTCAACGATGCTAATTGAATCATATGAAAGTCATGCACATTCAAACAAATCTTTTTGAATCAACTGAAAGTCAAATGCAATTAAAAAAAAGTAATTAAATCAAGTGAAAGTCAATTACATTTAAACAAAGCTTTTTAAATCAAATGAAAGTTAAATCTAGTCAAAAAAGTTAATTGAATCAAGTGAAAGTCTAGGTAATCCAAACAAAGCTTTTTGAATCAAATGACTGTCAAATGCGTTCAACGATGCTAATTGAATCAAATGAGAGTCAAACACATTCAAAAAAAGCTTTTTGAATCAAATGAAAGTCATATGCATTCAACAAAGCTAATTGAATCTAATGAAAGTCAATGGCATTCTAACAAACCTAATTAAATCAAACGAAAGTCAATGGCATTCTAACAAACCTAATTGAATCAAATGAAAGTCAACCACATTTAAACAAAGCTAATTGAATCAAATGAAAGTTAACCACATTCAAACAAAGCATATTAAATCAAGTGAAAATCAAACACAATCAAACAAAGCTTTTGAATCAAAAGAAAGTCAAATGATTTCAAAAAAGCTAATTGAATCAAGTGAAAGTCAAACAAATTCAAACATAGCTTTTTGAAACAAATTATTGTCAAATGCATTTAACGATACTAATTGAATCATATGAAAGTCAAACACATTCAAACAAATCTTTTTGAATCAAATTAAAGTCAAATGCATTCAACAGATCAAATTGAATCAATTAAAAGTCAACCACATTCAAACAAAGCTAATTGAATCAAATTAAAGTCAAACACATTCAAACAAAGCTTTTTGAATTAAATGAAAGTCAAATGCATTAAACAAAGCTAATTGATTCAAATGAAAGTCAATCACATTCAAACAAAGCTAATTTAATCAAATGAAAATCAAACACATTCAAACAAAGCTTTTTCAATCAAATGAAATTCAAATGCATTCAAAATAGCGATTTGAATCAAGTGAAAGTCAAACAAAGCTTTTTGAATCAAATGATTGTCAAATCCATTCAACGATGCTAATTGAATCATATGAAAGTCAAGCACATTCAAACAAATCTTTTTGAATCAACTGAAAGTCAAACGCATTCAAAAAAGGTATTTAAATCAAGTGAAAGTGATCAGTGGCCATTTGGCCCACTTTTCTACTTCGTTTCTTCCCCGATTGAGCCCTTTGTTTGCCCTTTTTCCTCTATTTTAGCTTAGTTTTGTTATTATTGAGCATATTTGTTACTTGGAGTGGTTTTGAGTCATTTTTGGCTCATTTCCTAAGGTTTTATTCCCTCTCCTTTAACCCATTTCAATTTGCTCCTATTAGAACCTTTCCTATGATTTGTGTTTTCCATCTTACAGGTCCTCCCGTGGCTAAGAAAGCAAGGATTGGATGCAAGGATTAGGCATGCTTTTGAGTCAAAGGGATTGGAGCATTAAAGCCCAAAATATGAAGGAAAGAAGAGTTCAGAGCGGGCGCTCTAGATATGGAGCGGGCGCTCTGTATTCCTTGCTGCAGAAAAACCAAGTACCCAACCCTCAGAGCGGGCGCTCTAATGTTGAAGCGGGCGCTCTAGCTCCCAGAATAATCAGAGCATTTTCTGCGAGACTTCAGAGCGGGCGCTCTGGCCTTAGAGCGGGCGCTCCGTGTTCCCCTGACCGATTTGAACTCTGCTACACGCGTAGGCCGACGGCTCTAATTATTTTACTCTGCACGTGATGCCTAAAATTTTGGGCCTTGATTTGGGTTAGGTTTGAGAGGAGGGTATAAATACCTCTCTTCCTTGTAATTGGGGGGAGAGAGGTATGTAGAGAGAGAAATATTAGAAAATCAGATTTCAGCTTATTGTTTTTTTTCTTTCTTTTGCACTTTAGATTAGTTAGGGTTTAGTTCCTCATTAGATCTAAAACACTACTCTTTGTTACTCTCTTTCATTTTCAATCCAAGATTAAATCTTTTGGTATTATTTCTATCCCTACTCTTTATTTATTGCTTTATTTATCTATTTTAATTAGTTTTAGCTTATCTTTAGTTGTTATTTCAAGTCAATAGAATAGTTTAATATCTTAGTTGCCTCCTTGTTTAAACTTGCAATTTCTGGTTTTGATCCTTTATTTTCTTGCTATTAGTATAATATTATCCTTATTTGCTTAGATTTCATGCTATTTAGAATAGATTACAAGTAGACTTAACATATTCTCTTCAAAGTTAACTTCTTTAGTAAAGTTTAATCATCCTATTTTCTGGTTTTAGCCATGTTTCTCTCATTAAACTTAGTTTTTGCTTTTGTTAATGTTCTTGTGTGCTTTGGTATGACCCTTCCTTCTCTAGGCTAGGTTTCTAGCTAGGGGAGGGGGAAATGATGAACTAATGATGAAATGAATGATATGTGGTGCAAGATTGGGTAGATTGAGAAGTTTTGCAATTGATTCCAACCTAGGTTTTAATTGTTAGGAATTAGAGATTGATCACCTCTAAGACCCTATTTTGTGTTGCATGCTAGTTGCGCGAGAGTGAGCTTGTATGTGATGATGACTAGGTTAGGGATGACCTCGACCACCGAGGCGGGGTTGGGTAGGCGGTGTTTAGGTGAGCCCGAGAGGGAATCCTAGATGTTGGACCATAGGCCCCAATTGTTTGGTTGACCGATTGAACCATTCTTGTTGCCTCTAATTGTTGAAATCATTGTTAGTTAGGAATTCTCCCCTATCCCCTAGTGTTTGCTATTCCTTGATTTTCGAAGTTTTATATCTCTGCTTGTTGCTTGTTAATTTAGTTCTTAGTTTATTTGTTTCCCTAGTAGCTATAGATAAATCCATCAAAAATTTATTCCTCCCTTTTCAATTGACTTATAAGTGATCTAAGCAAGAGACGTTTGACCTTCCCTGAGGATTCGACCCCTCTTCCACTATGCTACCTTTGGTTAGTTTAGGACGTGGGTTTTCTTTTTATTCTTGACTCGACCTTTAGGAACTAACGACACCTAGGGGGCCGATCAAGTTTTGGCGCCGTTGCCGGGGAACGGCAACATTGTTTATTGCTTAGTTATCTTGTTTTTCAATTGTTTTCTACTTCTATCCTTCTATTTTTCATTTATTTCTCCGTTGTTGTCATTCGCTAATTGTCTGCTTAGCTGTGTTGAATGCTTAGAAGATCACAGGGACCACCTACTCACGACCTCGATCTCGACATTGACCGCACTCTAAGGCGAGTGAGGAGACTATTTGTTGAACAAACGGGTGAGGAGGAGGAGTTCTTTGATTCTTCTAGTGATATTTCTTCAGACATGGGGGATGCCAATGGCGCTCTTTTTGGTGACTTTGGTAATCCGGGTAGTCATGAATTGCAATGTGGGATTCTACTTCCTACAACGGAAACAAATTTCACTATCCACCCGCACTACACTCAAATGGTGCGTGGAGATCAATTTTCTGGAGCAGCTCATGAAGATCCGATAGAGCATTTGGACAAATTTCTCGAGACATGTGCTTTACTCCAAACCAACCAAGTCACTCAAGAATACATCCGGATGCACCTTTTTCGGTATTCGCTCACAGGCAAGGCTTATAGGTGGCTCAAAAACCTAAAGCCCGGCTCGTTGGCCTCATGGAGAGACACGGCCAAAGCTTTCTTGAACAAGTTCATTCTCGAAGACAAATCAACCGAATTGAGGCAGAAAATTTCATCATTTAGGCAAGAAAGGTATGAATCTTTGGGGGAAGCTTGGGACCGGTTTAAAGAGTATGTGAGAGCTTGCCCACACCATGAGTTTGACAAGCAACTTCTCATCAAGTTCTTCTATGATGGTCTTGACGACATACCCAAGCAAAATTTGAATTCCGGATGTGGTGGACATATTAGCAAGGTGCCTCAAGCTCAATTGGAGGACACCATAGAGGAAGTTGTGAGGTATTATTCTACGAGTGGTGGAAGAAGAAGAGGTGAAGAGAGAGCTTCGGGCAAATTCGAGCTTGATCAAGGTTCACTCAAGGCTCTTATGGAACAAGTCATTGACAAGAAGCTGGGAAATAGCCAAGGGTCTTCATCTTCCTCCACCAATCAAGTACACTCTTTCTCTTGTGAGAATTGTGGGGGTACCAACCATGATATATCATATTGTGGTGGTCGAGACCCCGAACATGTAGCGGCAATGGGGTACATGAACAATCAACGTGATAATTGGAGAGCCCCCAATGCCAATTATGGTAATAGATTTCAAGATGCAAGTGGCCCAAGCCACAACACGGGTCAAATGGCTCCCTTTCCAAATCCAAATGCTAGCAATCACCCTAGAGCACCATTCAAGCAAGGACCACCCAACCAATTTCAGAATTTCCAACCCAACCCTTCCATGCAAAATGATCCTAATCAACAAATGCTCATGGAAACTCTCAATAGAATCCAATCAAGCCTATCCGCCATGGATCAAAGAATAACCAATAGTGAGCGAAAAGCGGATCAAAGGCATCAAGAGGTCACCGCACATCAAAAGATGATGGATAATCAAGTGGCTCAACTCGCCGAGAGGGTGACCAATCTAGCCAATGAGAAGCTCCCGGGCCAACCTACTACCAACCCGGCTACCACCCATCATATCAAAGCTATCTCTCTTAGGTCCGGAAAGTCTTATGAGGGGCCTAGGAGTGATCAATCGGAGAACAACAAGGAGGGTGAAGAGCAAGTGGTTGAAGAGGTCAATGGAGATAGCCAAGGTCAAATAATTGACAATAGTGTTGAAGGAAGCATTGAGAAGAAGAAGGGTGAAGGTAGTGAAAAGAGCAAGGAAGTTGGGAAAGACAAGCAACCATCAACATCTTATCAATCATCAAGGTTTGAACCACCACCGCCTTATCCCGAGAGGATTGTTGAGAGGAGATTGAATGACAAGTACAACAAGTTTATGGCTATGCTCAAGTCACTTCACATCAACATTCCATTCCTTGAAGCCATGACTCAAATGCCACCCTATGCAAAATTCCTCAAGGAACTCCTCTCCAACAAAAAAGAAGCTAAGTGATGAGTGTATCACTCTTCCTCATCAAGTTAGTGCCCTAGTGCAAAGAACCTTGCCTACCAAGCAATGTGATCCGGGAAGCTTCACTCTTCCGGTCAAGATTGGTGATATGGAGACCACGGGTGCACTAGCCGATCTTGGGGCAAGTGTGAGCCTCATGCCACTATCCATTGCAAAGAAGCTCAAGTTCGAGATGATACCTTCAAGAAAGGTGATTCAATTAGCCGACCGGTCCACAAAATTCCCATGCGGTGAGTTAGAAGACGTTCCTATCAAGATTGGGAATTTGTTTGTGCCTTGCGATTTTGTGGTGATGGATATGGAGGAGGACCCTCATACTCCTCTTATCCTTGGAAGAGAGGCACTCAAGACCATGGGAGCGGTCGTCAATTGCAAAGATAATACCATTACATGTGAGGTGGCCAATGAGAAGTACAAGTTTGAATTCTCAAAGACTTTGAAGCAACCTATGGTAGAGAAGATTTGGCGGTGGACTTGGTGGACTCCGAACTTGATGAATTGGTGAAGTCTCATGAGGTAATTAAAGACAAGGGTGATGAAGACCTCCCATGTGAGGAGGTGGGTGAAGGAGAATCTTTGTGTGCCTTGGAGGTTGAAAGCCTTGAAGGTGAAACTCATCCCGAGACTCAAGGAGCCGTGGATGAGCTCCCATCGATCCAAAGTGAGTCTAAGGAGGAGAGTTCCACGCCTCCTCCCAAGGTAGAACTAAAACCCCTCCCTCCTTCTCTCAAATATGCTTATTTGGATGATGATTGCTTACATCCTATTATTGTCAATGCTAACCTCGATGACACCTCATTGCAAAAATTAATTGAGATTTTTAAAAAAATATAGGAGTGTTATCGGTATAGCATTGGTGATATTAAGGGGATTAGCCCTAGCTTGTGTATGCATCGCATTCATCTTGAGGATGATCATGCCTCTTCCATTGAACCTCAAAGGCGGTTGAATCCGACTTTGAAGGAAGTGGTTAAGAAGGAAATCCTCAAACTACGTGAAGCGGGGATCATTTATGCTATCTCCGATAGCAAATGGGTGAGCCCGGTTCATGTGGTTCCCAAAAAAGGGAGGCATGACCATCATACAAGATGACAAGGGAATGATATCTCCACCCGCACTGTCACGGGTGGAGAATGTGCATTGACTATAGGAGGCTTAATAAAGCCACTAGAAAAGATCATTTCCCCTTGCCATTTATCGATCAAATGTTGGAAAGGTTGGTGAAGCATTCACACTATTGTTTTCTTGATGGTTATTCGGGTTTCTTTCAAATCCCAATTCACCCGGATGACCAACATAAAACAACCTTCACTTGTCCATTTGGGACATTTGCCTACCGAAGGATGCCCTTCGGATTGTGCAATGCCCCATCGACTTTCCAACGATGTATGACAGCAATCTTTTCTGATATGATCGAAAATGCAATAGAAGTTTTCATGGATGATTTCAGTGTTTGTGGTTCGTCTTTTGACCTATGCTTGCACAATCTCGAAAAGGTTTTAAAGAGGTGTCAAGAGACGAACCTTGTGTTGAATTGGGAAAAGTGCCATTTTATGGTCGAGGAGGGCATTGTCCTCGGGCATAAAGTGTCCATTAATGGTATTGAGGTAGACCCGGCAAAGGTCTCGGCGATAGAAAAGCTACCCCCACCATCATCGGTGACCGGGGTACGTTGCCTTCTTGGGGCACGCCGGCTTCTATCGCCGATTTATCAAAGATTTTGCACAAATAGCGAGACCTTTGACGAGTTTACTTCAAAAAGAGGTGGAGTTCAAATTCGATGATGCTTGCACTAAGGCATTTGAAACCTTG